>NW_006921770.1:1678015-1686063 GCF_000298275.1 Orycteropus afer afer
ATTCTGTATCCTTCCCTTCAAGGCTCAGGGGTCCACGATTATCTTCTGTGTCTGTGTTAATTGGTTTCCCTTTTCTTTGTTGGAGAGGGTCTGTGCAATCCTTCTGCCTAGTCCGCCATCTTGCCGGAACTCTCCTGAAATGATAACTTTTAGGTTAGTAGTCAAGTGCCACCCAGGGACTGTCTGACCATTACCTGTTGCTGTTGTTAGTTGCCATAAAGTTGATTCTATTCATGGTGACCCCAGGTGTGCAGAATGAAACTGCTCCATAGAGTTTTCAAGACTGTAACCTTTTGGAAGGAGATTGTCAGGTTTGTCTTCTTGGCCATCTCTGGTTGGTTTGAACCATCAGTCTTTCAGCTAGTAGTCAAGCACTTAACCATCTGTGCCTCCTTTTCTGGCAGTGATCAGAATGTGCTAAATGTTATGCTGGAAGGAAGTATAGGAGGAGGATGGGGACACAGATGCAGGGCCCTTATGGAGTGAGGGAAGGCTTTCTGGAGCTAAGAGGAACTCACTGGAAGAGTTAAGAGGATTTATTGTCCGAGGAAACAGCACAAGCAATGGCAAAGAGGCCCTTGTACTATTCTCAGGTGTTTGGGAAGAAGCATGAGTTTTAATGGATAAACAGAAGAACAGAGAGGGTAGACGATTTAGCCAACACCTCCCAGCAAGCCAAACCACAGACTAACTGATCATCATTTCCAATGTGATGGCAGGAAATAGATTGTATGATTCTTCTCTTTTCTGCAGCTTTCTTTGGGGGCAACCAGTATAGCAAAGCAACATAGCAGAGAGATCACAGCAACCTGAATGGCATTTGTCTGTTGTGAAGAGATAAATAATGCATTACATCTGCTGTTTTCCACCTGATGCTTTTAATCTGAGGAATGACAGACACTTGCTGCGTTCTGGCTCCTCGGAGCGCCTCACAAGAGCAGCTGCCTGGTTCTGCCTCAGAGCCACATTTATGTAGCATCTCCACAGAGGTGGGAGGACAGCTCTCATTTGCACCACTGTCAAGACTGGGTGGGAAACAAGCAGAAGACCGGGTGGCCAGAGACATGCCCTCTGTTCTCCTGGCCTGCCATTTGTGCACTAAAACAGCTCTTTCTGAGACCAGACTAGAGTGAGAAGAAACCCAAGAGACTCCCCGTAATTCCTAGGTGGTCTTGACTGATCTTTACCTCCTCTATTCCACAGCAGCCCTGGTGGTGTAGTGCCTAAGGCATTTGCCTACTAACCAGGAGGCTGGTGGTTCAAACCCACCAGCCACTCCTTGGAAGGAATATTGGGCAATCTACTTTCACAGAGATACCGCCTTAGAAACCCAAGGAGGGGTCGCTATGAGTCAAATCAACTCCATGGCAGTGAGTTTAGTTTTTGGTTTTATTCCACTCTTGGGTTCATGACCCATTGACCTTTCCAAGCAGAATCTCACTTCTGGAGAGATAAGGCTTCCACAAGGCTTCTACTCACAGTGTTCTCCTTCCTTTGTCTGACTAATCTCTACTTGTTCTGTCTGATTCAGCTCTATTATCCCATCCTCTGACACTTAAGGAAGGCTTCCCTGACTCTGCTGCCTTTTGTCAGAGTGATCATCATCCAGTACACTAATGCATACTCTCCATTTCCCACACTTGATTTTAAGTTCCTTGAGAGCAGCACTATGCCTTGTTGTTGTTGTTGTTATGCCTTAGTTATCTTTATTTACCAGATGTCCAGCACAAAGTAAGAAATTATTCAGTATTTACCCAAGTTGTCTGGAATGTTTTGAAAATATTTTGTTGTGTTCTGAAAGTTTCAGACTTGTGGCATTATAACCAAAAGACCAAACTTACTGCTGTTGAGTTGGATCTGACTCATAGCAACTCCTCCTTGGGTTTCCGAAGTAGTATCACTACAGAAGTAGATTGTCCCATCTTCCTTAAAGACCATTGGTCAATCATTCAAACCCTTCTGCTGTGCCCATGACAGGAAGATGTTCAGCCTCTGCTTGGTCCCCTTCACGTATGGGAAGCTCATTGCCTTCTGAAATATTTTTTTATAGTCTTTGATCATCATAAAATTTTATCTTTGTATCTTCTTGTAGTTTCTGCTTCTTTGGTCCTAGTTCTTGCTTTTGCAGCCACACAGACAACTAGTTCTTCCTAAACCCAACCCTCCAGAAAGTTTAATCCAGTCCTTATTGGTCTCTCTTAAGAAGAGTTATATCTTCTGTTCTTCAAGTAAGCATCTTTAAACCAAACACAAATGCACTGCTGTTGAGTTGGATCTGACTCATAGCGACCCCTCCTTGGGTTTCCAAGGCAGTATCACTATGGAAGTAAATTGCCCAATGTTCCCTCCAAGGAGTGGCTGGTGGGTTTGAACTGCCAGCCACCTGGTTAGCAGTCAAGTGCCTTAGGCACTACTCCACCAGAGCTCCTAAGTCCCCTTAAAAATTCCCTAGAATATATAGCTTTGAGTTTCCTTACCCTCGTGCTTTCTCTTCTCTGATTATTCCCTATTTTCTTATTTCTTTTTTGAAGTATCATTCCCAGAACTTTGCATCTTGTGCTGAGCTTCTGAACCTGTGCACAGGACAGTGGATTATCCTCTCCTTTATTTTGGTGATTGTAATTCTAACCTGACTTTTCACCTGGCTTCACTGTCCCTTAGACGTTTTCTCTAGTTGTCCTGCTAAACCATATCCAGTCCTTCCTGCATTTGTGCACTTGATATTTGGTCCCCAGGATAGGATGTTACAGCTTTCCCAACTGAGTCTCGTTTTGCTATACATGGACCATTCATTATCCATCTAGTCTTCTCCAGGCTTTTTGATCCTGATGCTTTATCTAAAATATCCTTGGCTTTTCCTAGTTTCTTATTCTAGGTAAATATAATGAACCTGTCATCCAAAGCATTGACAAATGCATTGGCTGAGAAAGAGCAGAGGCCAACACCCTGTGGCAACCACCAGTGGTTCTCTCTAGGACTGTGGTACTTACTCCACATCTGGTCCTAGGATATGCTGCATCTGTAATACTCATTTAAAAATATAGTTTTCTGATTTCTCAGAAATACTGAGTAAGAATTGATAAAAATAGGTGTCAGGTGCTTATATTTTTAAGAAGTGCTCCAGATGATTTCCATGTGTTACCAGGTTTGGAAGCCATCAACTATGGAGCTCACTGTGCTCAAAAGGCCAAAACATATTTCAGTTTGATCTCATCCATGGTTGGCAGCTAAGAAATCTAATCTGTTGGCACAGGGTATTTAGTAATGCAGGCTTTGCTTGGTTCTGTAAATATAATCAGTCTATCCATGTCACACTCCCATCTGGGCATGTTCTATGCAATTGCTCCAGAGAAGTCCTTCTGTCTGTCTCAACTCTTTGCTTTCATCAGTCTGGTTCTGTGTCTTGGATTCCAATACCCATTTAAATTCCCATATTTTGGCATTGGGTTTGAGGTCTCCTGTCCCCACCATTGCCAAAGATTATGGGTCTTGGTTTTTCACTGGTTCTCAGATTTGGTATCTTGCTTCTGATGAAAGACTCCTCTTCTAGCTCTGCATTGAAACAAGCAACACTCAGCATATAAAATACCAAAAAAACAAACTCACTGCCATCAAGTCAGTTCCGACTCATAGCAAACTCCAATGGGTTTCCAAGGCTGTAAATCTTTACAGAAGCAGGTTGCCTCATCTTTCTTCTGTAGAACAGCTAGTGGGTTCAAACCACCAACCTTGTAGTTAGCAGTCAAATGCCTTAACTACTACACCACCAGAGCTCTTTCAGGATACAAAATAGTCTTCATTTAATATATTTTCCCCAAACCTACTAGCTTCTCACAGGTAGGATCTTCTGAAAAATCAGCCATTGAAAACCCTGTGGAGCCCAGTTCTGCTGTGACATACATAGGATCAGCATGAGTCAGAGGTGACTCAAGGGCAACTAGTGTCTGAGCAAGACAGACTAGAATTTGAATCTCAGCTCCACCATTGTTTAGCAGTATGGTCTTAGGCAAGATAATTAACCTTTATGAACTTGGATCTAGAAGTGTGGGCTGGGTATGTAAGGACACTTTTAGCTCTCAACTTCTATGGTTCTTTCTAAGTTCACAAGCCTCCCCTTGCTTGCTGGTACACTAGTTGGGGGATCCTCAGAAGGTACTCCTTTGCAATCAAGTTTCACCGCTGAAATCAAGTTGGAATTCTCTTTTCCCAGCAGCATGTTGCAGGTTGTCGGCAGACCCTTCATGAACATAATCACTCCGCAGGTATCCTGCAGCCCCCATTAATCAGCCAATCCTGTCACTTTAGTTCGGCAGCACTCCACCACTCACCTAAGTAATCACTCTTACTTCTGCCCATGAATCCCTTTCATCCACGTTTGTTTATCACTGTTGAAGCATTTTTTAATCAAAACAATTAAATATGCTAACTTTTCCTCAATTAGTAATGCATTAAAAATCAGAAGTGCTTGAATGGAAACAGGCAGAAGAAGCCCTTGGCTTGGTGCTAAGTGCTAGTACTTAAAGCATCATTTCCCCCAGGCACTTTGAGCTCAGGGGTTATTCCGAAACTGATATTCACAGTCAGAGAGCTGTGGCTGAAAGGGACCTTAGAGATGAACAAGTTCAATGCATTCTTCCTATAAATGGAGAAACTGAGGCCCAGAGAGGCCATGGAATTGTCCAAATTCTTACAAACAAAAACTGGATTCCTGGCTTCTAAGGTGGGTTTGAACCCCCAGCCTTTTGGTTTGCAGTCTAATGCCTTAGGCACTATGCCACCAGAGCTCCATTTTTCTTTCTTTCTTTTTTAATTCCTTCCATGAGAAGCTCTCACCAAAGAAATCAGAGTTGGTTGACACCAAGTAGTAGACTCTGACTCATGGTGGCCCATGTGTGTTAGAGGAGAACTGTGCTCCATAGGGTTTTCAATGGCTAATTTTCCCAAAGTAGATCACCAGGCCTTTCTTCTGAGGTGCCTCTAGGTACATTTGAACCTCCAACCTTTCTGTTAGCAGCCAAGCGTGTTAACTGTTTGCAGCACTCAGGGACCACAAAGAATTCATAGCATTCATTTAGTCATCCTTTTTTTTCTTTAAAAAAAATTTCATTCATTACTCATGTAATCTAAAAATACTTACTGAACTCCTAGTTTATGCTGGACAATGTACTGCTGTGCTGGCAATGGAATGGTGAATATGACACAAGACCTTAACCTCAAAGAGTTTGCAGTTTAGTGTGGTAAATGTTGATGCTTGAAACCTCCGTGGGAAAAAAAAATAAAGCTAATTATTATCTTATTTGAATTGTAGGTCTAATTTGTTTTTCCTTTGTGATTGTTGGAATAGCTCTATGACTAATAGTAATTCTTTCACAATTGCAATTAAAAGTAATGATGTTTCAAAATATAAATTAGGTTATCAGAATGGGTTTATAATCTTCCAGAGGATTGCTTTAGCTACAGATAAAGTTGAACTCTGTAGCACTGTCAATACTTTGCTGCTGTCTTACTTTTTCAGCCTTTCCCCATACTTATTCAATGTGTATGCTGAGCAAACAGTCTGAGATGCTGGTCTATATGAAGAAGAATGCAGCATCAGGATTGGAGGGAGACTCAACAACAACCTATGATATGCAGACAATGCAACCTTTCATGAAAGTAAAGAAGAGTTGAAATACTTACTGAGGAAGATCAAAGACTACAGCCTTCAGCATGGATTGCACTTCAACAAAAACAAAACAAAAATCCTCACAACTGGATCAATAAGTCATGATAAATGGAGATAAGAATGAGGTTGTCAAGGATTTCATTTTACTTGATTCACAATCAATGCCCATGGAAGCAGCAATCAAGAAATCTGACGTTTTATCGTACTGGGCAAATCTTTTGTAAAAGATCTCTTTAAAGAGTTAAAGAGCAAAGATGTCACTTTGAACACTAAGGTGTACCTGACCCAAGCCATAGTATTCTCAGTTGTTTCATATGCATGTGGAAGCTGGACAATGAATAAGGAAGACCAAAGAAGAATTGACGCATTTGAATTATGGTATTGGCAGAGAATATTGAAAATACCATGGACTGCCAGAGAATGAACAAATAAATCTGTCTTGGAAGAAGTGCTGCTGGAATGTTCCTTGGAAGCAAGAATGGTCAGACTCTATCTCTTGTACTTTGGTCATGTTATCAGAAAGGACCAGTCTCTGGAGAAGCATGTCATGCTTGATAAAGTAGAGGGTCAGCAAAAAAGGGGAAGGTCCTCATTGTGATGGATTGACACAGTGGCTACAACGATGGGCTCAAGCATGGCAATGATTGTGAAGATGGTACAGAACCAGGCAGTGTTTTGTTTTGCTGTACATTGGGTCTCTATGAGTTGGAATTGCCTTTAGAGTAACTAACAACAACAACTTTTCTAGCCTCATCTTGCCAGGTGAACCTTATTAGGTTTGACCCCTAGCTCTGTTTATTTAGGGGCTGTATTATGAGGAAATATTGACTTTATTCCTCTGAGCATTATTTTCCCATCTGCAAAATGCAGGCACCTCACCAGGTCCTCAGGTATGGGCAAACACAGAGACAACTAATGTGTGACTCTCCATCTTTGTGGGGTCAGAAGGATATGCAGACTCCCCATGGTGATCTATCCATATTCTGCCAGAACTCCAGCCTCTGTGGGATACAAAGAATATCTGGACAAAAAGAATTGTTACCAAACTGATTTGTCGGACACAAACTAAAAACCATTGGTAGCTTTGGAGAAATAGAGAAGGATTCTGACCCAAAAATACTTCATAAAGGAAATGACTTTGAATTGGAGATTGAAGAATTAATAGGCTTTAGAAAGATGGTGAAAGGAAGCACGGGAAATGGAATAATAACAGGACCTATAATGGGCCAGGCGCATAGGTATATGAAGGTGAATGAGATATAATCACTGCTGCAAGGAGGCTAAGTGTAGAATGGGCAAGGAGAAAGATAACCAGTAAATTTGAACATCTAATATATACAATACATATTCCTACTCATTTCAAAATTTATTTGGGCTGGAATCATCCTGGGGGGGACTGTATCTGGGGTGAAGACTTAGGTTTTGGGTGCAGATCTGGTTGTGTCATATTACCTGTCCTTTAACATCTTGACACTTTCTTTTTCTCTATCTGCTACAGGCGTTACCAGCAATGAAGTCGAGAAGTGCTTTGGTGGCTCCGTGGGCATTGATTATGCATTTAAGAATACCATAGGAATTGGAGGAACTTTCTCAGGAGGAAGTTGTACTAAATCTGGAACTGGCAAAACTGGCAAGTCTAGCAATGGGTACCCCATGAAAGAAAAGCCAGATTTTCCCTTGGACGCACAATCAGGGCATAGAAGCTATTTTTTCACCCCTCCTGCCACCGTCCCCCAGATTGATTTCATTTCAATTAACAGGCATGCTGCATGGATGTTAATTATCCCACAACCAATAACCTGTAGTGGCTCTATTTTGGATCCATCATGAACTGAGATCACCTTAGAAACACTTGACTCCATATGAGCACCCTCTTAAATTTCAAGCACTAGACAAAAATCCAAATAAGAACTGGGATGAAAGAAGTATGTAGACAGAATCTGGAAAGTGGGCTGTTGAAATGAAGGCTCAACAGGTTACAGTCCAGGTGGTGGAAACAGATCCACTGAAATAGGAGAATATGCTTATTCAAAGTCCAAGTTGAAGATTGTGTGAAATGTTTTGTGGCATTTCCTGAACAAGTCAATCTCACGTGTTCATTCATTCATTCATCAAACATGGATTGAATCCTTGTTTCCAGATGAGAAACAAAGGATGAAGACATTATAGTATAGTAGGTGAGGTAGAATTTAAACAACTATATGTTAATCCTATTGCATTAGGTTACTTACTGTTCCGTGCCTTAAGTCAAATTTATTCTTCTCTCTGATAATAGACTCTTTTTTCTTTTTCTTTTTCTTTTTTTATTAGGATTTGGGTGAAGATTTACAGAGTAAATTCACTTTTCATACAGCAGTTCACATATACTTTGTCTCATGTCATT
>NW_006921770.1:1688096-1702509 GCF_000298275.1 Orycteropus afer afer
TTTGACCCTAAATTTTCCTTGAGAAACTGTATAGTTCTAGGTTTCACATTTAAGTCTTTGATCCATCTGGAGTTCGTTGTTGTGTGTGGTGTGAGGTACAGATCTTGTTTCATTTTTCTGCAAATGGATCTCCAGTTTTGCCAGCACCATTTTGATAATAGACTCTTGTAAGAAGTATCCTGTCTACATTTACATGGTAAAGACTTACTTATCTTTCCAGGCAGCTCATCTTTCTGCCTGACCACCACCTATCACTTCTGTATAACTGACTGCTTCTTTCTCAGTGCCCTGGCTGAGCCCCATAGAGATAGGTGTCATAATGCTTATGATATTTAACTGAACCTATTTGACATAAACCTGGCACTGAGTGAACATTTGAATGATAAATGAATGAATGACTATCCATTTTTGCATCCTCTCCAGATACCATGTACCAGCTGTACTAGGCTGCCCTCCCAGGGTCTACTCTAAAGGATGGATCTATTTCTAAGTCTTGTTCCCTCTCTTCTGGCTTGTGTTGCTAGTTAACCAAATAAGGTAGGAGAGTCAGAAGTAGCCCCATTGAGGGCACATAGACTTTTTTCCAAATCCCATTAGGGAGTTTTCAAATCAGTCCTTTGGCTTTTTGGGAAATGAGCTAATGCACACTTATCTTCTTGATGGCAGAAAACGACATGAAGAATATGGGTGTGGAAGACATCATTTCTCGGGTCCGAGATGGCAGTACTGGCTGGGGTGGTGGATTGACAGAAAAGAGGAGCATCATTACATACCGTTTCTGGGGGAGGTCATTAAAGTATAATCCTATTGTTATCGATTTTGAGGTAAGTCTTTTTTCAGTTGAAGAAACTCTATGTCCATGAGGAATGAAAGTGAAGCAGACCAAATCATTTCATATTTCTTATTATGAGCCCATCAAAGAACAAGATCAAATGTAACAGGACACTGAATCTGTGGCCTTCCCCATGCCTGACTGTAGGGAGTACATGACTTTTGACCTGGGCCAGAGGGCACCTGGGATCAGAAACTTAATAGCTGGTTAGTGGCTAGTTTTACATTAGTAGTCCAAGATTTCTTCAGAGTAAGGCCATGTTAAACAAATAAGTTGCATTTATATACTTTATTTATATCCTTCAAAGTATTTAAGTATGTATATATTTTATTTCTATAAAAGTATACAAATATATTTATATATTTTAAAAATAGCCTCTGTTAAGTCAGGGGTCAGCAAACTATTTTTATAAAATACCAGGTCATAAATATTTTAGGCTTTGTGTGCTATATACAGTCTCTGTTACTTATTCTTGTCTTTTTTTTAAAAAAAACCTTTAAAAATGTGAAAACCATTCTTATCTCAAAGGCCATACTAAAGGAACAGTGGGGTGGTTTTAGCCCCAGGCTGAGTTTTGCACCTTGCTCAAAATGATCTTATCTCTTCATCACAATGAATCTCTGGCCCAGGCTTTATTCTCCCATTGAAAAGATTAGGAAACTGAGGCTCTGAGAGATCAAGGGACTTGTTAAAGATCCCAGAGCTTTCATGTACAATGCCTGGATTTCAGACCTCTGGGTTTCAAATCTAATTCTCACTTCCCTTCCCTCTATCCTCCCATCTTCCTGAAGGCAGCAATTCTCAACCAAGAAGTCTGGCCTCCGTAAGGACTTTTGACAATGTCTGGAAAAAAATGTTTTGGTTGTCATATCTGGAAGGGGACTGTTGGCATCTAAGGGATACAGGCCAGAGATGCTGCTAACCATCCCGTAATGCACAGGGAAGCATCCCCACAACAAAGAATTATCTGGCCCCAAATGTTAGTAGCATCAAGGTTGAGAAATCCTGCCTCAAATCACTAACTGCATAAAAAAATTATATTCAAACTGAAAAGGAAGTGGATTGTTCTATCAGTTGTCAAAGTATTTCTGTTAATATGTAGGATAGTCCATTTAACTTTTTTTAAAGTTATATTTTGAACTTTCAATCAGCATATCATGTGTTTATGCCCATTTTCTCATTACCTTTGTCCATTTTCTTTTCCATGTATTTAGAAGTCCAGGTACAGATGCCATTCTTTCCCTTAAAACATACACCAGTAGCTAAATCTGTAAGTGCCTTATTATAATACCTTTCTTTCTGTGAAGAAAGAGGTCAGATGGGTTAACCTTGATTTCATTTCTTCTCCAGTAAGTAAGAGACCATTTTCACGCACCTGTAATTCACATAGGGCCAGAAAAATTGCTATCATCAAGCTATTAGTGATTGGGGCAAAACCTGTAAAATTGATATCAGGAGTAATATATAAACTTTCACAGGCAGAAAGTGAACTTGATATTTGCCTTGAACAAAACTTCTAAGGCAATGTCTGGAAATATGTTTTGGTTGTCATAGCTGGGAGGGCACTGCTGGCATCTAATGGGTACAGGCCAGAGATGCTGCTACCCATCCTGTAATGTACAGGGCCGCATCCCCACAACAAAGAATTATCTGTCCCCAAATGTTAGTAGAACTGAGATTCATGATTTGGAGAAGACTAAAC
This sequence comes from Orycteropus afer afer, assembly GCF_000298275.1. Classification (NCBI taxonomy): domain Eukaryota; kingdom Metazoa; phylum Chordata; class Mammalia; order Tubulidentata; family Orycteropodidae; genus Orycteropus; species Orycteropus afer. Next base: position 1,690,631 of record NW_006921770.1, read on the forward strand.
ATTATCTTTTGAGAAAAAAGAACCTGAGCTTTGGAGTGAGAAAGACATAGTTTGATTCATGTGTCGAACATGGTTTTTTCATGTTTGGCTCTAGACAAGTGACTTCATTCTCTGAACTCTGGCTTCCTACTCTATGACCTAGAGTGAATAGCATTTCAGTTCACAAGGTTGGAGAGAGAGGAGTAGGTATTTATTAAATGTCAGTTAAGGAAAAAGGTTCATAGAGGTTAAGTAACCTGCCCAAAGCTCAGCAGCAATGGCAGAGCCCATCTTGGTTCATGTCTACCTGGCTCTAACACCTGTGACCGCTTCGCAATCCATGTTGCCCTTTGAGATTGTTGCACTTTAAGCTCCAAGTCACTGGCAGATTTTAGAGCAAGAAAGTGACAGAGCTAGAGTTCTAAAAAAGGAACACTCACAGGGATATGAAGGATGAATGGCAGGAGACCAGTTAGGGCGTTGTTTGGAACCTGAAGCTCAGAGTGGCAACAGGGTTTTTTAATTTACTCACAATCCCTAGAGCTTAGTGGGGTTTAAATATAGGAGGGACTTTGGCTGAATGAATGTAGGAGTTATGTTATATGTTGTATTATGTGTTGTGATATATTATGTGATGTGTTATATTGTGTTGTGTGCTATGTACTGTTTGTATGTTATCTTGCTACATTATGCAGTGAATTGTGCTATGTTATCATGCTGCTATATTGTGCTCACTATGTTATGTTGTTATATCACATCACTTGTCTTCTGTGAATGTTTCCTCATCTGTAAAATGTTGACAAGACAATTGCCAATAACTTTTCAATTTCTAACATTCTGAAATTATTTTTATCCACCTTTCCTCCCTTTCTTGACTCTCCAGGAGACCTCCCCAAGGAGTAGCCCTCTTCCCCCTTTCTAAGGGTTCTGGGAGGCGGAAATAAGACATGGGAGACTGAGTGCTGAGCCCCTCTTGAATGTCAAAGGGAATTTCCCAGTGGTCTTGGCTCTCTGTAGAAGTAAGAGTTGGCTTTCCTCAAGGCCACAGAGCAGCCCATTCTGCACTGAATTCCTATCAGGGGAGACCAAATTATCTGAGCTTCCAGTAAGTCATCTTCTCTCCTTGGCTGGGGGCCTAGATAGTCTTGTCTTTACCTGCCTGATGACATCAGCTGCACAATCTGACCATAGTCCAGGGTCTGTTTGCCACAAACCTTCTGTACACATTTCCAGGAACCCATTCAAGGCTACTGTGAGTGCCCTCTGTTGACTTGTTTCCAGAGAAGTGAAATTTCCCCAATGTGGCTCAATCCCCGCACTGACTTGCTCTCTGACCTAGGCAAATCATTCCCAGTCTCTGAGTCTCAGAGTCTCAGATTCTTTTTCTGTAAAGTGGGAGACCTGGAGAAGATCTTTTATTTTATGATCCTGTGTTAAAATGTGTAGGGTTGCAAATGTGCAAGTGTGCTGAAGATAATCATATGTAAGTGCATTTAGAAAAGAACAGGCTTTTTTTTTTTTTCTCACTTCATCAGTCTAGCTAGTAGAAAGACTATTTTATGTAATTCTTCTCTTTGCAATGGTATCTCACATTCATTACTTCTTTCAATCCTCATAAGAATTATAGAAAGTAGGTATTATTTCCTTTTAATAGACAACAAGGCTCAGGTTTATAGAGGGGCAATTAACAGTCTTAAGTGACACAGCTAGGAAGTGACAGGCATTTATTTACCCTTTAGTATGTGACAGGCATGGTGCTAAGCTCTTTCCCATAAAAAACCAGTTGCCATCTTGACTCTGGCTCACAGACATCCTATTCATGTCAGAGCAGAACTGTGCAATGTCTGGAAACAGTTTTGGTTGTCACAACCAGCATCTAATGGATGCACAGGATAATCCTTCTCCACCAAAAAAAAATGATTATACAGCCCAAATTTCAACAGCATGGAGGTTGAGGAACCCTGGACTACTGTTACGCCTCGTATGGGTTGCCTGAAATGTAAATGACCCTCACACCCACACAACACCCTTTGCACAGCACCAACAAGCTACTTAACAAGGACTTTATTAATTCCTAAATTGAGGGTTGACCATCTTAAAACACACATACAAACACACACACACACACACACACATACACATACACAAATGATTTATACTCTTCCTAAAGAGTATAAAAGAGTTGGAAAGAGTGAATGAATTATCACTGCTTCTAAACTCTGCTCCTACTCTGGAGCAGGAAGAACAGAGACTAAGTAAGTCCATGTTCAGAGTGACTTGTGCACTTAATAACTGTGTGATCCCAAACTATCAAGTAAACTATCTCAGCCTGCATTTCTGAATCTGTAAGCTGGGGAGTTAATACCTACTTCACAGAACTGTAGCACAGATCCATGCAGTGTATTAGTGGGGTATCTGGCTCTGTGCCTGGCATAAACAAGCCTTCAAGAAGCTTAGCGTCCAACTCTTGAGCTCTAGGAAGGAGAACAAGATCTAGAGAGAGGTTCTGTGTTTTTTTTGTGTGTGTCCACAGATGCAGCCCATCTATGAGTTGCTGCGACACACGAACCTGGCTTCTCTAAAGGCCAAATCTCGGAACCTGCAACAGGCCTTGGACCAATACCTGCTGGAGTTCAATGCCTGCCGCTGTGGGCCCTGCTTCAACAATGGGGAACCCATCCTTGATGGCACTAGATGCAGGTGTCAGTGCCCCCTGGGTCGCTGGGGCCCTGCCTGTGAGCAAATGGGCCAAGAGGGTAAGATCCATGCGTCCTTGTTCAGGTTAAATCCTGGCCCAGCTCAAAGAGGAAAGATGGAGCAAAGACCGCTGATTTTGGCTTAGTGAGAAAGGACTTTCTTCTGTACTATAATGTGAAGAAGAGTGAGGGAAGGGACTGGATGGCCACTTGTCAGGAAGTTGTATAGGATATACATTCATCCAACGGATGGTTGGGTAAGATAGTCTTAAGGTCCCATCCACCCAGGGTCTCAGAGTCTATGACCTAGACCAGAAGAAAACAGCATGATTTACAGTTGTTATCTTGAAGCTTAAAATCTTTAAATTATAGATACCAACTTCTTTAGGATTTAAGGGCAATCTCCACTAACAGGCCTGGCTTTAAATGAGGTAGTAATATGTTCTCATATCTTCATTGGGAGAACAGTTCTAAATGAGAGACAAAATATCATAGCTTTGGCATCAGACAGGCTTTTGAATCTCAATTCTGCCAGTTTTCATCATGAGCATCCCTGAAAAATGGAGATGATACCATTATCTTATTCAAAGGGTTGTATTGATGATTAAACTAGCTAAAACATGTGGCAAGCTCTATTATAATAAATAAGAAGAGATATCCATGAGGAATGTTCCATTGGTAGAGGATCTGCCTTGGGTTTGCACTTTGTCTAAATTCCTCCTTCCTAGTCAAAGGAAGGAGCTCTGGTAGTGTAGTGCCTAAGGCTTTTAACTGCTAACCAGAAGGCTGGTAGTTCTAACCCACCAGCCACTCCTCAGAAGGAAGATTGAGCAATCTACTTCCATAGTGACAGTGCCTCGGAAATCCAAGGAGGGGTTGCTATGAGTTGGATCTGACTCTATGGCAGTGAATTTGGTTTGGAGTCAAAGGAAGTACATTTTGGGTCCCAACAAGCTTCCTGATATGCTATAGGAGGACTTCTGATAGGGATAAGACAACAAGGTGGGTCAAAGCCACAGTCCTTATGAAGGTGGGTGCTGAGAATGAAAACTAAGGAGGCCAACTACCAGCACAAAATCTGGCACATTTTCTGTGAACTGGAAAATGATACTGCCCTAAAGGTGGATGAATCAGGGGGAAAAAGTCATTCTGAGATTACACAGCTCAGTGCCAAGACTCAGGACTTCCCAAGTACAGTGTAGACAAGGTGTCAACCTCTATTCACCTCTTCAGCTCATATCCCTGCCCAAAGGAACAAGTGTTCCTCAACAGAAATATTAACTAGCCCTGAATCCATGCCAGGCACTGTCTCAATACTTCATGTATATGAACTCATTTCATCCCTTATGAGGTATACCTATTTTACAGATGAGGAAGCTAGGGCAAGAAAGTTAGATAACTTGCATAAGGTCTTCTAGCTGGGGAAGATCAGAGCCAGGATTTGGACCCAGAACTTCTCATGGCATTACCCAAGTTCTTAACCATTGCACTCTATTGATTCACATTCTAGTGCATCTAGACAAGAGTTGGGGAAAGTTTGAGTAGTAGAGTGAAGAGTCTAAGACAATTGCAGTGACAATCATTTTGTGTAGTGGGGAAGAGGGTAAGTTCAAAGTTGCTGGTTATCAATTCAGCCTGACTTAAAGGGAATGGGAAGTGGTATGTTCCCAGTTAATGGTTACTAGCTCAATCTGTCTTAAAGGGACAGATGTGAGTGCTGCCTGGATAATTATAATTGTTGTTGTTGTTAGGTGCTATCAAGTCGGTTCTGACTCACAGCAACCCTATATAAAACAGAATGAAATTATAATTAGAGTGCTCCAAAAGCCCTCAGAACCAGAATTTCCTTGGATTCTGATCCATACAACATAGAAACGAAGAAAACAAGGAGTGTGGGCTACCTAAACCTGCCTCTTCAGTGGTCCAATGGAAGGCTCAGTGGCAGCCATGCTGAGTCACATACACACATGGTGGTAATTGGAGAAGTGGGGATGCTGTGATTGTGGGGCAAGGGCAGGAGACAGAGGACTGAGCTCTCCTTGCAGCCCCATTCCTCCTGTAAGACTACATTCAGGCAGTAGCAGGCAGCTCATATTGATTATAAGCTTGCTCCGGGGAGGCATGGACAGCAGATTGACTTGGGGTCACCACATTGAACTTTCAGCCTGATAGGAGATCATCTTGGCAAAAAGGAAAAAAAAAAAAAAAAAAAAACTAAGGCTGGGGAGTTAGTTAGCCACCATGGGGACCCAATAATGTGGGCCTCCAGGTATTTTGGAGGCTCTGTGACCAGAGTCACAGAGGTGGGAGAAATAGAGACCAAGAGCCCTGCTGTGGCTGACCCACCAGGGAGTATAATTACAGAGCTGGAAGAGACTTGGAGATAAACTAATCCAATGATGTTCACACTGTGATCTTAGGAGCCTGGAGGTTTTAAAGGCTGTTCCAGGGGATGAGGCAAGCCTGATAAGCACCCCATCTTTAAAAAGAACAGCTCCATTTTCATCTGACTTCAATGCTGGGGTCCATGTAGCATTTCATTTGGGAAAAAATAGTAATAAAAAATAATTTTAAAACTTCTGGATTAGTCCATTCTGCTCATTTTGTAGAGGCAAAAACTCAGGCTCAGAAAGGAGATGGGCTTGCCTAACATCACAGAGCCTGGAGGAGGCAGCAGCCCAAGCCTAAGGCGGCATATGAGCTGGATTCCAAAGACACTCCATGGTCAGCACTTGTGTCCTCACCTTCTAATGGCCTGTGCAGACAATCACCATGGCCTATTATCAAAATCTGAGGGGGTTCGATGTGCAAAACCTCATAGAAATGCCCACAAGCCTCTTCACAGATGTGTCTACTCAACTTTTTCATCTAATTCCCCAGCCAAGCCTGGCTCCCTGCTCTTTATACCCTCCAATGGCTCCGTGTCATTCTTCCCTGAGGGCTGCCTCCCTGCTTTAGTCTGCTATCCATCTTCCATGGAACCACAGATTTCAATTTTATGAAATGGTCTCCCAGTGGCCTCTTCTCACGCCATTGAGAGTTTCAAATTAAATGCAAGGTGGTGCGCACAGAGATCCTGGTTAGCTACACCAAGGAAATCCTACAAGGAGGACTTGCAAGCACTCTGGCAATGGGATGGCTTCCCCCCTTACAGTCCAAGATGCTCCTTGTATGCAAACTTCCTCCTCCTTATAGTCTACCCTCCTCCCTCACCTCCTTTTATGCTAACTTTCTCTTCTCCTGGGAAATTATCTCTGCAGGAGCCGAGGCAGATGGTCGATGGAGCTGCTGGAGCTCCTGGTCTGCTTGCAGAGCAGGCACCCGGGAAAGAAGGAGGGAGTGCAACAACCCTGCACCAAAGAATGGAGGTGCCACATGCCCAGGGCGGAAAGTGCAGACCCAGGCTTGCTGAGGGCCTCTGGTTACAGGCTGGGACAGATGTAGAGGATGTCAATACCTGCACTGGCTACTGGATGAAGACCTCTTTTGGCTGACAGAAGATGCAAATCAACATAGAGTTTTTTTCTTCTCTCTGTTCCCAGGCTTAAGACCAGGCCATATCACCTCCAGCCAACTGTTTCATCGCTCACAAAATTCATTCATTCAACAACTGGGTATTGAGTGTTAATGAGGGGCTCAATCTTGCTCTGGGCACTTTAGAGCAACCAAAAGAAGTGAGAAAAAAATTCAATCCATGTTTTAGGGGACATTTTATTCTGTTAGAGAAACAAAGGATGCAGATACTCTTGAAACAATTAATGCCCAATAAAACAAAGTATGATGAGAATCATCTTAGTCCTTTGATAATAATCGTTGTTTATTCATACAGCCACTATTAATTGGTAGAATAAGACCAACCCAAACCAAACTCATTACCATCAGGTCGATTCCAACTCATTACAAACCTGTAGGACAGAGTAGAAATATCTCATAGGGTTTCCAAGGCTGCAATCTTTGCAGAAGCAGACTGCCCCATCTTTCTCCCATGAAATGGCTGGTGGGTTCAAATTGCCAACCTTGGGGTTAGCAGCCTAGTGCTTAACCATTGTGCCACCTGGGCTCCTACAATAAGACAGACACAATAATAAAATAATAGTAAAAATTAAAGATTGACTTGAATTCCTTCAATTTTCCTCCATTTGGACTCAACATTTTTTTCTATTCTTTATTGACCTCTCCTATTTACTTGAGTTCTTAATGCAAATATCTAATCTTTCTCATTTTTTTCATTTTTCCTTCTTTTCATTTTTCATATGTAGTAATTATATGTTTACTCCCATATGCCTGTGATTACTGATGATCTGTCTCCTTTTGATAGGTGATAATTGTAAGGGAAGAAATCAAGTGTGCTTTGCTCAGCATTGTATCTCCAGAGGCCAGCATTTTATGTCAAATATGTCAAAGAATCTACCAAGCACTGGTTGATTAAGCAAGTGAATGAATTCAAGAGTCAGCTTAAAACTTCAAGATACATATTTATCAACCTCCCAGAGTGGAGAGGGGGTTTGGAGGGGCCAGCCAAAGAAGATTGGTGCACCTTCCCAGACCCACATGGGTCAATCATGCCATTTGTCCTCATACAACCACTATTAGTTGGTAGAATGAGACCAGTATAAGTCCTCAGTATCTCCAAAGCACTCCAGTCATGCCTCAAATAGAGATCATTTGCACTGAATGTTCTGTTTACCTGTTAGTTTCCACTGTTAGACTGTGAGCTCCTTAAAGACTGAATCTTATTCCCAATGTATACTTGGTAATCAAGAAATGTCTGTTGACCAATATAGATATATATTGGTGCTCCCTATCCTTCCAGAATCTTTGATCTTATTAGAGTAATAATAACACATATGTATATAAACTCACTGTTGTTGAGTCAGCCCCGACTCATAGTAACCCCTCCTTGGGTTTCTGAGGCAGTATCACTACGGAAGTAGATTGCCCAATCTTCCTTCCGAGGAATGGCTGGTGGGTTTGAACCACCAGCCTTCTGGTTAACAGTCAAATGCCTTAGGCACTATGCTGCCAGAGCTCCATACCTACACACACACACACACACACACACACACATGAAACAATTATAGGAGATTTTAGGCCAATAGGGAATTAATTGTTGAATTTGTGGCAAAATATGTGGCATACAATGGATAGCATGAGGCTTGACCCAGATCTTGAAAGTTTTTTTACTATGCAAAGATGGTGGAGGAGACATTGGGAGATAGAAAATACAGCATGAGACAAAGTTTGAAGGTTAGAAAGAATATTGGGGCAGGTATGGAGGTGGGAATGTGGATGGGGAAGATAGAGAATATAAATAAAATAAGCTATAAACTCACTGCCGTCAAGGGGGATCTGACTCATAGTGACCCTTCCATGGATTTCCAAGGTGGTATCTCTACAGAAGTAGATTGCCCAATGTTCTTTCCGATGAGTGGCTGGTGGGTTTGAACCACCAGCCTTGTGGTTAGCAGTCCAATGCCTTAGGCACTTCACCACCAGAGCTCCCAAAATAAGCTATATAAAACACTTAATGAAATGCCTAGCATATAGTAAGTTATTGTTGTTGTTGTTTTTAGATGCCATTGAGTCAGCTCCAACTCTTAGCGACACTCTGTCCAACAGAATGAAACACTGCCTTATCCTGTGCCATCCTCACAATCCTTGCTATGCTTCTGTCCATCTTAGTAGCCACTGTGTCAGTCCTTCTCATTGAGGGTCTTCCCCTTTTTTACTGACCCTCTATTTTACCAAGTGTGACATTCTTCTCCATTAAGTGGTCCCTTCTGACAACATGACCAAACTAGGTGAGGTGAAGTCTGGACATTCTGAGCTCCAAGGAGCATTCTGGCTGCACTTCTTCCAGTACAGATGTGTTAGTTCTTCTGACAGTCCATGGTATTTTCAGCATTTTTTGTCAACACTGCAATTCAAAGGTATAGTAGTTAAGGTTGTATGTCAACTTGTTGAGTGGCTGGGCAGCTGGATGTAGTTATTCCTAATGGTTTAGTAACTGGTAACTCCATGGTGGAATCTACTGGAGCAGCTGAGTAGCTGCTTTAGGGATGTGGGCTGCTTCCAGTAAATAAGAAGCAACTTTGAGGAAGGTCTGCAGCTTTTGGGCATGCTTGAACCCTGCGTATAGCTGAGTCGTTCAGCAGCCTGTCATGTTGCCCTGCTGATTGTGGGATTTTTTCTGGACTTGAATCAATGATCGGCCATGCAATATTTGGTAATATTGGGACTGTGGCTTTTCACTTGTCAAACTTGGGTTTGTCAGCCTCAGCAGCCAGCAGCTGTCTGAGTGAAGAAAACCTCCAGCTTCAGTGGGCTGGGAGCAGGAGGCAGAGATGAAGCCCCAGGTTTGGGGGCTTTCACCCGGGCACTAGCCTGGCACTTTGAATTCAGACTTAAAGCCTCCAAGCTGTAAGAGAATAAACTCCTGTTTGTTAAAGCCATTCCATTTGTAGTCTATTCCTGTCACAGTGGCGCTAGGTAATCAAAAGAAAAGTAGCAACTTTTCTTCGGTTTTCCTTGTTCATTGTCCAGCTTTCACATGCATATGAAGTGATTGAACATACTATGGCTTGGGTCAGGCATATGTTAGTCTTCAAAGTAACATCTTTCCTTCTTAACACTTTAAAGAGGTGATTTGCAGCAGATTTGCCCAGTTCAATACTGTGTCGTATTTCCTGACTGCTGCTTCCATGAATGCTGACCATGGATCCAAGTAAATTAAATCACTGACAACTTCAATCTTTTCTCCATTTATCATGATGTTTGTTATTGTTCCAGTTGTAAGGACTTTCATTTTCTTTATGTTGAAGTGTAATCTATACTGAACACTGTAGTCTTTGATCTTCACCAGTAAGTCCTTCAAGTTTTTTTCACTTTCAGGGCTGTATCATCTGCATATTGCAGATTGTTAATGAATCTTCCTCCAATCTTGATGCCATATTCTTCTTCATACAGTATAGCTTCTCAGAGCATTTTCTCAGTGTAATTGTTATATTTGTGTGTCAACTTGGCTGGGCCTAGTTGAGTGGCTGGACAGCTGGTGGTAGTATTACCCATGATGAGACTGGCAATCAACTCCATGGTGGGATGTACCATAAACAGCTGACTAGCTGACTTTGGGATGTGGTCTGCTTCCTGTCCATAAGGAGAATCCTTGGAAATGGTCTCTAGCTTATGGCACGTTTGGACCCTGCATGTAGCTGTGTCATTGTTTAGCAGCCTGCCATGCTCTGCCAACCTTGGGACTTTCAATAGACTTAAGTTAATGGCCTGTCGTATGGTTTGGTAACATTGGGACTATACCTTTTGACTTGTCAACCTTTGGGTTTCTCAGCCTCGGCAGCCAGCAGCTGTCTAAGTGAAGAAATGCCTCCAGCTCCAGTGGGCCAAGAGCAGGAGGCAAAGCTGGAGCCCAAGGTTAAGGGGCTTTCACCCAGCCCCTAGAGCCTGGCACTTTGAACTTGGACTTAAAGCCTCCAAATTGTAAGAATAAACTCCTGTTTGTTAAGGCCATCCCATTTGTGGTATACATTCTTGTCAGAGTGGCACTAGGCAACCAGAACACTCAACATACAGATTAAATAAGTGTGGTGGAAGAATACAACCCTAACATACACCCTTCCTGATTTTAAACCATGTGGTATCCCTTTTTCTGCTCATACTACAGCCTCTTGGTCTATGTACTGGTTCCTCATGAGCACAATTATGTGTTCTGGAATTCCCATTCTTTGTAATGTTATCCATAATTTGTTACTATTCACACAGTCAAATGCATTGGCATAGTCAATGAAACACAGGTAGGCATCTTTCTGGTATTCTTTGCTTTCAGCTAAGATCTATCAGACATCAGCAATGATAGCCCCCATTCCATGTCATCTTTTGAATCCAGCTTGCAGTTCTGGAAGTTCTCTGTCAATATACTGCTGCAACCATTTTTTGCATTATCTTCAGCAAAATTTTACTTGCTTGTGATATTAATGATATTGTTTGATAATTTCCACATTCTGTGGGATCAACTTTCTTTGGAATGGGCACAAATATAGATCTCTACCAGTCAGTTGGCCAGGTAGTTGTCTTCCAAATTTCTTGGTGTAGATGAGTAAGCACCTCAGGGCTGCATCTGTTTGTTGAAACATCTCATTGCATATCCCTTGTTTTTTGCCAATTGCTTCAGTGCAGCTTGGACTTCTTCCTTCAGTACCATTGGTTCTTGATCATATGCTACCTCCTGAAATAGTTGTACATTGACCAATTCTTTTTGATACAATCACTCTGTGTATTCCTTTTATCTTCTTTTGATGCTTCCTGTATCATTCAATACTTTATCTGTAGAATCCTTCAATATTGCAACTTGAGACTTGAATTTTTCTTCAGTTCTTTCAGCTTGAGAAATGCCAAGTGTGTTCTTTCCTTTTGGTTTTCTAACTCTAGGTCTTTGCACATTTCATTATAAAGCTGCCATTTGAAATCTTCTGTTCAGCTCTATAATGACAATTTGCTTTCTTCTATGATGTTCTTGATGTCATCCCACAACTCATCTGGTCTTAGATCATTGGTGTTCAATGTATCAGATCTATTCTTCATATGGTCTCTAAATTCAGGTGGGAAATAATCAAGGTCATGTTTTGCCTCACTTGGACTTATTTTAATTTTCTACATCTTCAACTTGGACTTGCATATGACTTATTGATGGTCTGTTCCACAGTCAGTGCCTGGCCTACTTTTGACCAATGATGTTGAACTTCTCCATTTCCTCTTTTCACAGATGTAGTTGATGTGATTTCTGTGTATTCCATCTGGCAAGGTCCACATGTATAGCTTCTGTTTATGTTGTTGAAAAAAGTAATTGCAATGAACAAATTCTTGATCTTTCAAAATTCCGTCATGTGATCTTCAGCATCATTTCTATCCCCAAGGTCATATTTTCCAACTACTGATGATTCTTCTTTGTTTCCAACTTTCACATTCTAATCACCAATAATTATCAATATATCTGGATTGCATGCTTGGTCAATTTCAGACTGCAGAAATTTGTAAAAATCTTCAATGTCTTCATCTTTAGCTTTAGTGATTGGTGCACAAATGTGAACAATACTAGCATTAACTGCTCTTCCTTGTTGTTGTTGTTGTTGTTGTTGTTTGCCGTCGAGTCGGCCCCGACTCATAGCGACCCCTCCTTGGGTTTCCGAGGCA
>NW_006921770.1:1702638-1704572 GCF_000298275.1 Orycteropus afer afer
CCAGCCTTCTGGTGAGCAGTCAAGTGCCTTAGGCACTATGCTGCCAGAGCTCCTTCCTTGTAGGTGTATGGATATTACCCTATCACTGATAGCATTGTACTTCAGGATAGATTTTGAAATGTTCTTTTTAACAACAAATGCAACTTCATTTGTCTTCAATTTGTCATTCCCAGCATGATATACCATATGATGGTCTGATTCAAAATGGCCAATACCAGTCCAGTTCAGTTCATTAATGCCTAGGATATTGATCTTTATGCATTCCACTTCATTTTTGACTACTTCTAATTTTCCTACAGTCGTACTTTGTTCACTCCATGTGCCAATTATCAATGGATGTTTACAGCTGTTTCTTCCCATTTTGAGTCACGTCCCATCAGGAAATGAAGGTTCTGAACTTTACTATATCCACGTCATTAAGATCAACTCTACTTTGGGGAGGTAGCTTTTCCCCAGTTGTATTTTGAGTAAGACAATTAAAACAAATCCATAAGAACCAAAATATGACCTTGATTATATCCCTCCTGAATTTAGAGACCATCTCAAGAATAGATTTGATGTATTGAACATCAGGACCGAAAACGAGAAGAATTGTGGGATTACATCAAGTATATCATCCATGAAGAAAGCAGGAGGTCATTAAAAAGACAACAAAGGAAGAAAAGATGAATGTCAGAAGAGACTCTGAAACATGGCCTTTAATGAAGAGTAGCTAAAGCAAATGGAAGAAATGACAAGATAAAAGAGCTGAACAGAAGATTTTGAAGAGCAGTTCGAGAAGACAAAGTCAATTATTATAATGAAATATGCAAAGATACAGAGTTGGACAGCCAAAAGGGAAGAACACACTCAGCATTTCTCAAGCTGAAAGAACTGAAGAAAAAATTTAAGCCTCAAATTGCAATATTGAAAGGTTCTATGGGCAAAATATTGAATGATGCAGGAAGTATCAAAAGAAGATGGAAGGAATGCATAGTCACTGTACCAAAAAGAATTGATCGATGTTCATCCATTTCAGGAGATGGCATATGATCAAGAACCAATGGCATTGAAGGAAGAAGTCAAAGCTGCATTGAAGGAATTGGTGAAAAACAAGGTTCTAGAAATTAACGAAATACTCATTGAGATGTTTCAACAAATGGATGCCGCACTGGAGGCACTCACTTATCACTTATCTATGCCAAGAGCTTTGGAAATCATCTAGCTACCTGGCCAACTGACTGGAAGAGATCATATTGGTACCCATTCCAAAGAAAGGTGATCCCACAGAATGCGGATATTATCAAACAAAATCATTAATATCACATGCAAGTAAAATCTTACTGAAGATAGTTCAAAAACAGTTGCAGCAGTATATTGACAGAGAGCTTCCAGAAATGCAAGCTGGACTCAGAAGAGGAGGTGGAATGAGTTATTGCTGATGTCAGATGGATCTTAGCTGAATGTAAAGAATACTGGAAAGATGTTTACTTATGCTTTATTGACTATGTAAAAGCATTCAATTCTGTGGATCATAACAAATTATGGGTAACACTGAGAAGAATGGGAATTCCAGAACACTTGTTTGTACTCAGGAGGAACCTGTGCATAGATCAGAAGGCTGTCGTTTGAACAGAGCAAGGAGATACTGCATGGTTTAAAATCAAGAAGGGAGTGTGTCAGGGTTGTATTCTTTCTCTATACTTATTCAATTTGTATGCTGAGCAAATAGTCCAAAAAGCTGGATTATGTAGGGAAGAATGTGGCATCAGGATTGGAGGAAGACTCATTAACAACCTGAGATATGCAGATGACACAACTTTGCTTGCTGAAAGTGAGGATGACTTGAAGCACTTACTGATGAAGATTAAAGACTTTTGAGTTGTGGTGCTGGCAAAGTATGCTGTAAGTACCATGGACTGCTAAAAGAACTAACAAATCTGTCCTGGAAGAAG
>NW_006921770.1:1704907-1712778 GCF_000298275.1 Orycteropus afer afer
AGAGCCTTCTGGTTGGCAGTCACATGCCTTAGGCATTACACCACCAGAGCTAAAGTGGAGGGTGAACAAAAAAGAGGAAGGCCCTCAATGAGATGAATTAACACAGTGGCTGCAACAATGGGCTCAGGTATAGCAAGGATCGTAAGGCTGGCACAGGGCCAGGCAGTGTTTCATTCTGTTGAGCTTAGGGTCACTATGAGTTGGTGATGACTCAACAGCACTTAACAACAACAACAACATTTTGAGTGCCTTCTGACCTGAGAAACTTATCTTGTGGCACTATCAGATAATGGTTCAGGGCTATTCATTAAGTTTTCCAGTAATATATGAGACAGTGTTTCATCACTATTTATAAGGTTTTCAGTGCCAGGGTTTTCCGAAGTGTGCGGCCTCGTCCTTCTTCCCACTCTGTCTTTGTCTGGAAGCTCCACTGTAACCTGTCCACCATGGGTGACCCTGTTGGTATTTGAAATATTGGTGGCAAAGCCTTTAGCCTCACAGCAACTTGCAAGCCACCACAGTATGACCAACTGACAGACAAATGGTGGAAGAAATTATTATTACCCAGTAAAAGCAGTTGTTGTCAAGTCAATTCCAACTCATGGTGACCCCATATGTCAGAGTAGAACTGTGCTTCTTGGGGTGTTCAGTGTCTGATTTTTTGGAAGTAGATCACCCCTCTGTTCTTCCAAGGTGCCTCTGGGTGGACCTCAAACCTCTCTTTTTGGTTCACAGCTGAGCATGCTAGCCATTTTCACCACCCAGGGGTTCCTCAATTACTAGCATCATCTTTATCATTATTGTTATTAGTTCTGTTATTAACATTATTCTGTTATTAGCATGTAGTTCAAAAGAGATTTTTCTCTCTCTGAAAGAAGAAGAAAAAAAGACTTACTGCTTTTCATTCTGTCATTAATTTACTTTTCACTTTTAAAAATTAATTTATTTTAGAAGTTAATTTTTATTCATTATTTACATGTTAGAAAGTGATTGGAGGCCAGATTGGCCAGGCCAAGTGAGCAAATTACAGAGGACATTCAATCTTGATCTGCAAGGGGTAGTTCTCAACCTGGGTTGCATGTTAAAACCACCGGGGGAGTTTTAAAAACCCTGATGTCCAGAGGCTGCACCCCAGACCAATTAAACCATAATCTGTGGGGTTAGGAGCCTGGCATCAGTAGTTTTAAAAGTCCCCCAGGCAATTCTAAATGCTGCTGAAGTTGAGAACCATTGAGTGGAGGAGTAACTGTATGTTCATGGGGAATAAGGGGACGGGATGTGACAAAAAAAAGGGCAGAAATAGTAAGGTTTATCTTTTCTATTTCATCATATCAAGGACCTCTTAAGATTTTTTTTTTTTTTTTTGAGCTCTATTTTAACATCTTAAGAAAGTGAGCCTCATGGGTCACAGAGCTGGTAGCGTATCAAGCACATATGAATCCATGTCCCCACATCCCCATTTCTCACTGGGACATGCACATGAACACATGACAAGGGCACTGGCAGGCGTGTATACACATAACACACCACACACATCTTCCTTTCTGTGCAGTCACAGAAGGGATTTATAGGATGGTTTGTGAGGCTCAGAGGAGAGAATAGAAATCATAGGCAAGATGGAGATATTTGAGATTAAGCAGTCACCTGAATCCACTGTGGGCTCCATGTCCTCGTTACCTGTGAGCCCAAACCACTAGCTAAGCAATGCCATCATTCTGCCATCTGAGCCACAGAACCTAGGCCAGTGTCTGCCCTAGTCCACAAGAAAGAATGTTACATCCCTAGCAGTTTTAGAAATTACAAAATTGTGGAAGTGGCAGTTTCAAAACTAGCAAACCATTTGCCAGATCAGTGCTTCTCTCCCTTCAGGAATGACGGGCTCCCACAAAGCAAAAGGCATAAAACTCGTCAATGTATTTTCCCTTAGGTCTTTTAAGGAGATCTATAATCCAGGGTTTTATAGGTAGTGGATGTAAAAACATGGTTTAAAGATATAATCTTCAGCTTGACAAGATGTCCTTTGAAAAGTAAATTAATGGCAGAATGAAATGCAGTAAGAGGAGCCTTTTTCTCTCTCTTTTTTTTTTTTTCTTCTTTGAGATAGAGGAAGATCTAAAGCATTCCGAAATAAAGCACTCAATGAATCTCTTCTGAACTCTATGCCTTTAGGGTGAAGCAAATGGACAGAGAGAAAGGATAGGCTTCAAAAACCACATTGTAGAAATGAGAGATGGCAAAGTGAAGCCATCAAGTGCTATTATATTCGAGGAATGGTGTGTGTTATGGATTTGCTGAAGGACACTGCTCTTTCATGAAGAAAATTTAGGTTGTCACCCTTTTCCTTCAGAAATGGACCAAATATTCCTGGCGATCTCTTGTACTGGTCCCCACGCTGCATACTGAAGGTACAGAAATTAATCAGAGTCAGTCTTAGTCCTGGAAGAGGCAATCAGGTAATGGAGACTGTGGACAATAGCGGTAGATCTGGTACTAGCAGAAAGCACAGTTTAAGGAGTAGGGAAGACAGCTTGGTGGAAATAGCTGGCAGAATTTGAAACAATGAGAGGAAGTTGGGAAATCAAACAATGGTGAAGGAGGGATATGATGAATGCAGAGGAGATAAACAAAAACCAGACTCACTGCCATTGAGTTGATTCTGCCTCAAAGTGACCTTGTTTCTGATTAATCCTACTGGTTAATGTTTATAGAAGTAGACTGCCCCATCTTCCTTCTGTAGAGTGGCTGGTGGGTTTGGACCACCAACCTTCTGGTTAGCAGTCAAATGCCTTAGGCACTGCACTACCAGAGCAGGGGAGATGTTGTTGTTAGGTGCCATCAAGTCATCTCCAACTCAAGCAACCTTATGCACAGCAGAATGAAACACTGCCCAATCCTGTGCCAGCCTCACATCCCTGGCTATACCTGAGCCCATTGTTGTAGCCACTGTGTCAATCAATCTCATTGAGGGCCTTCCCCTTTTTCATTGACCTTCCACTTTACCAAGCATGATACCCTTCTCCAGGGAATGGTTCCTTCAGGGGAGATAGTAGGTCTAAAATCCTAGAGGTGGGAAACTGTAAATTGGAGCAGTTGTTGTTGTTAGCTGCCTTCAAGTTCTTCCTTGACTCATGGTGGCTTCATCCATACACAATGAGGTAGAACTGTTGTGATCCATAGGGTTTTCATTGGCTGATTTTGGTCAGTGAGCCTTGGAGCCAAGCCTTTCTTCTTAGTTCTTCTTGGTCTGGAAGCTCCCCTGCATCGTAGCAACATGTAAGCCACCACTGAGAAGAGAGGTGATGGCTGCACATAAAATGCATTGGTCAAGAATTGAATACCAGTCTCCCACATGGGAGATGACAATTCTACCTCTGAGCTATTAATGCCCTCATTAAAGTGGGCTGAACAGGGTGGTTATTACTGAGTCTCCTTGGATATTGTTACTGGTCCTCCTCAGGCTGAGAACAACTGAGTTATGACCTTTGGCTTGGTCACCAGGCCTTTCTTGAGGCAGGCAGTGTTTGGTCCTAGGGAGATTTTCACAGTCCCTTCTCAGATACTTCTCTGCTCACCGTGGGGAGCTCTTGGTGTTTTGATACCCTCAGTCATTATTATAAATCCCAACCTTTGCAACTGGATTCACAAGGGTCTTTGTGATCTGCCACCAACATGCTACTCCATTCTAATCTCCTTCTTCAGATTCTACATGCCAACTATACTGAAAATGCACTGACATTGATTGTACCATGATGTACAAAGCCCTATATGACTAGACCTTGGCTCCTTCTCTGACTTCCTTTTCTCCCCCACTCAGTCCTTTCCTTCATCATGATACTTCAAGCACACTGGTTTTCTGGCTGTTCCTCACATATGCCAAGTCCTCTCTTGCTGTAGGACCTTTGTACCTGCTGTCCTTTGCCTAAAATGCTCATGCTCTAAATATCTCCAAGGCTCACTCCCTAATTTCACTCAAGTCTCTGCTCAAATACCACTTCTCCATAGAACATCCCTCTCTAGGCTATGTAGAGAGGTACACTCTTGCCCTAATTTATTTCTCGTGAATAGCACTTATTACAACTCAATACTGCATTGTTGTTATTGTTAGGTGCCGTTGAGCCAGTTCTGACTCCTCATCCCAAATGCAATGCTACCTGGTCCTGCGTCATCCTCACAGTCATTGATATACTTGGGTCCATTGTTGCAGCCACTGTGACAATCCATTGTGTTGAAGGTCTTCCATTTTTTTGTTGATCTTCTATAATACCTAGCATGATGTCCTTCTCCAGGGATAGGTATCACCTGATAACATGTGCAAGGTATGTGAGACAAAGTTTTGCTATCCTCATTTCCAAGAAACATTTTGACTGTACTTCTTCTGAGACATATTTGTTAGTTTTTCTGAAAGTCCAGGGTATATTCAATATTCTAGTCAACACTGTAATTCAATACTCCTTTAGTCTTCTTATTCATTGTCCAGCTTTCACATGCATATGAGGCATTGAAAATGACATGGCTTGAGTCAGGCACAACTTAGTCTTTAAAGTGACATCTTTGCTTTTTAAGACTAAAGAAACATTTTGAAACAGATTTGCCCAATACAATATGTCATTTGATTTCCTGACTGATGCTTTCATAGGTGTTGATTATAGATCCAAGTAAAATAAAGTACTTGACAACTTCAATCTTTTCTCCATTTCATATGATGTTGTTTATTGCTCCAGTTATGAGTGTTTTTGTTTGTTTGTTTTGTTTTTATTTTTTAATGTGCTGTAATCCATACTGAAGGCTGTAAGCTTTTACCTTGTTATTAAGTGTTTCAACTTTTCTTCATTTTCAGCAAGCAAGATTATGTTATCTTGTGCATATCATAGGTTGTTTATGAGTCTTCCTCCAATCCTGATGCCAGGTTTTTCGTATACTCCACCTTTTCAGATTCTTTACTCAGCAAACAGACTAAATAAGGATGGTGAAAGAATACAACCCTGATGCACACCTTTCCTAATTTTAAACCATGCAGTATCTTTCTTCTGTCCCAATGATAGCCTCGTAGTCTATGCACAGATTGCCCATGAGCAAAATTAACTGTTCTGGATTCCCATTCTTTAAAATGCTATGCATAATATGTTATGATCCACACAGCCTTTGCACAGTCCGTGAAACACAGATAAACATCTTTCTGGTATTCTTTGCTTTCAGCCAAGATCTATCTAACATCAGTAATGATATCCTTCATTCCATGTCCTCTTATGAATTCTGCTTAAATTTTTGGCAGTTTCCCATTGATGTACTGCTGCAATCACCAGGAAGAAGGACCTAGAGATTTACTTCCCAAAAAAATTAACCAGAAAACCTTATGGATAGCAGTAGAATATTGTACTATGTGGTGCTGAGCCACTCAGTTTGAAGAGCGCTCAAAAGAAAACTAGGGAAGAGTTGCCTCCTCACAGTAGAGTTGATCTTCATAATGTGGATGGAGTGAAGCTTTCAAGATCTTCATGATGTGGTGTTTTGCGTACCTAGTGCCACTCTGACAAGAACTTGCCACCAATGAGATGGCTCAAACAAACAGGAGTTTATTCTTTTACAGTTTAGAGGTTTTAAGTCTGAGTTCAAAGTGCTAGGCTCTAGGGCCTGGGTGAAAGCCCCTCAACCTTGGGCTTCAGCTCTGCCTCCTGCTCCTGGCCCAATGAAGCTGGAGGCTTTTCCTCACTCAGCTGCTGGCTGCTGAGGCTGACAAGTCCAAGGTTGACAAATAAAAAGACACAGTCCCACTGTTAATAAACAACATGCAGGCCATTAATTCAAGTCCTTTGAAAGTCCCAAGGTTGGCAGAGCATTGCAGGCTGCTGAACAATAACATGGCTACCTGCAAGGTTCAAGTGTGCCATCAACTAGAGACTATTTCTCAAGGCTTCTCCTTATATACAGGAAGCAGACCACATCCCAAAGGCAGCTACTTAGCTGCTCACAATAGATTCCACCATGGAGTTGATGACCAGTCTCATAATGGGGAATACCACCACCAGCTGCCTAGCCACTCAATCAGCCCCAGCCAAGTTGACACACAAACTTAATTACCACATGTGGCATGACTCAAAATCAGAAGAAACAGCCATAAATATCTATTAATAATTGGATCATGGAATGTATAAAGTATGAATCAAGGAAAATTGGAAACTGCCAAAAATTAAATGGAACACTTGAAAATCAATATTCTAGGCATTAAGTGAGCTTAAATGGAGTGATATTGGCCATTTTGAATCAGAAAATCACATGGTCTACTTTGCCAAGAATGACAAATTGAAGAGGAACGGTATTGCATTCATTCAAAGAATATTTCTAGATCTATCCTGAAGTACAGTGACATGATAATATCAATATGCCTACAAGAAAGACCAGTTGATACTACTATTATTCAATTTTATACACCAGTCACTAATGCCAAAGATGAAGAAATTAAAGATTTTTATGACCTTCTGCAGTCTGACATTGATCAAACATGCAATCAAGATGCATTGATGATTACTGGTGGATGGAATGTAAGAGTTGGAAACAAAGAGGAAAGATCAATAGTTAGAAAAATATGGCCTTTGTAATAGAAATGATGTCAGAGATTGCCTGATAGAATTTTGCAAGACCAATGATTTATTCATTGGAAATATCTTTCTTCAACAGCATAACTAGAGACAGCATATGTGAACTTCATCAAATGGAATACATAGGAATCAAATTGACTACATCTGTGAAAAGAAATGATGGAGAAGCTCAATATTATCAGTCAGAGCAAAGCCAGAGGCTGACTGCAGAACAGACTACCAATTGCTCATATGCAAGTTCAAGTTGAAGCTGAAAAAAAATTAAAAGAAGCCCACAAAACCTACAGTATGTCCTTGAGTATATCCCATCCGAATTTAGAGACTATCTCATTGTTCTGGTTACCTACTGCCTCTCTGACAAGAACATGCCATAAATGGGATGCCCTTAACAAATAGGAGTTTATTCTCTTACAATGTAGAGAATTTAGGTCCAAGTTCAAAGTGCCAGGCTCTAGGGACTAGGTGAAAGCCCCTCAGCCTTGGGATCCAACTCTGCATCCAGCTCCTGGTCCACTGGAGCTAGAGGCACTTCTTCACTCACACAGCTGCTGGCTGCTGAGGCTGACAAGCCCAAGGTTGACAAATAAATATGCACAATCCCGATGTTACCAAACCACACAGCAGCCATTAATTTAAGTCCATTGTAAGTCCCCAGGTCGGCAGAGCATGGCAGGGTGCTGAACAACAACATGGCTACATGCAGGGTCCAAGCGTGCCATAAGCTAGGGACCATTCCCCAAAGCTTCTGCTTATATACAGGAAGCAGACCACATTCCCTAAGGCAGCTACTCAGCTGCTACCAGTAGATTCCACCATGGAGTTGATGACCAGTCTTATCATGGGGAATACGACATCCAGCTGCCCAGCCACTCAACCAGGCCCAGCCAAGTTGACACACAAACATAAGCACCACATCCATGAATAGATTTGATTCACTAAACACTAATAACTGAAGACCAGATAGTTGTGGGATGATATCAAGGGCATCATACACAAAGAAAGTAAAAGGTCATTTAAAAAACAGTAAAGAAAGAAAAGACCAAATGAATGTCACTAGAGACTCTGAAACTTGTTCTTGGACATTGAGTAACTAAAGGGATTGGAAAAAAAAAATGTTGAAGTAAAAGAGCTGGACAGAAGATTTTAAAAGACAGCTCAAGAAGGCAAAGTAAAGTAAAATGAAATATGCAAAGACCTGGAATTAGAAAACCAAAAATGAAGAATACACTCAATATTTCTCAAGCTGAAAAAAACTGAAGAAAAAACTCAAGCCTC
>NW_006921770.1:1712878-1778493 GCF_000298275.1 Orycteropus afer afer
TTTTTTTTTTTTTTTTTGAGCTCTATTTTACATCTTAAGAAAGTGAGCCTCATGGGTCACAGAGCTGGTAGCGTATCAAGCACATATGAATCCATGTCCCCACATCCCCATTTCTCACTGGGACATGCACATGAACACATGACAAGGGCACTGGCAGGCGTGTATACACATAACACACCACACACATCTTCCTTTCTGTGCAGTCACAGAAGGGATTTATAGGATGGTTTGTGAGGCTCAGAGGAGAGAATAGAAATCATAGGCAAGATGGAGATATTTGAGATTAAGCAGTCACCTGAATCCACTGTGGGCTCCATGTCCTCGTTACCTGTGAGCCCAAACCACTAGCTAAGCAATGCCATCATTCTGCCATCTGAGCCACAGAACCTAGGCCAGTGTCTGCCCTAGTCCACAAGAAAGAATGTTACATCCCTAGCAGTTTTAGAAATTACAAAATTGTGGAAGTGGCAGTTTCAAAACTAGCAAACCATTTGCCAGATCAGTGCTTCTCTCCCTTCAGGAATGACGGGCTCCCACAAAGCAAAAGGCATAAAACTCGTCAATGTATTTTCCCTTAGGTCTTTTAAGGAGATCTATAATCCAGGGTTTTATAGGTAGTGGATGTAAAAACATGGTTTAAAGATATAATCTTCAGCTTGACAAGATGTCCTTTGAAAAGTAAATTAATGGCAGAATGAAATGCAGTAAGAGGAGCCTTTTTCTCTCTCTTTTTTTTTTTTTCTTCTTTGAGATAGAGGAAGATCTAAAGCATTCCGAAATAAAGCACTCAATGAATCTCTTCTGAACTCTATGCCTTTAGGGTGAAGCAAATGGACAGAGAGAAAGGATAGGCTTCAAAAACCACATTGTAGAAATGAGAGATGGCAAAGTGAAGCCATCAAGTGCTATTATATTCGAGGAATGGTGTGTGTTATGGATTTGCTGAAGGACACTGCTCTTTCATGAAGAAAATTTAGGTTGTCACCCTTTTCCTTCAGAAATGGACCAAATATTCCTGGCGATCTCTTGTACTGGTCCCCACGCTGCATACTGAAGGTACAGAAATTAATCAGAGTCAGTCTTAGTCCTGGAAGAGGCAATCAGGTAATGGAGACTGTGGACAATAGCGGTAGATCTGGTACTAGCAGAAAGCACAGTTTAAGGAGTAGGGAAGACAGCTTGGTGGAAATAGCTGGCAGAATTTGAAACAATGAGAGGAAGTTGGGAAATCAAACAATGGTGAAGGAGGGATATGATGAATGCAGAGGAGATAAACAAAAACCAGACTCACTGCCATTGAGTTGATTCTGCCTCAAAGTGACCTTGTTTCTGATTAATCCTACTGGTTAATGTTTATAGAAGTAGACTGCCCCATCTTCCTTCTGTAGAGTGGCTGGTGGGTTTGGACCACCAACCTTCTGGTTAGCAGTCAAATGCCTTAGGCACTGCACTACCAGAGCAGGGGAGATGTTGTTGTTAGGTGCCATCAAGTCATCTCCAACTCAAGCAACCTTATGCACAGCAGAATGAAACACTGCCCAATCCTGTGCCAGCCTCACATCCCTGGCTATACCTGAGCCCATTGTTGTAGCCACTGTGTCAATCAATCTCATTGAGGGCCTTCCCCTTTTTCATTGACCTTCCACTTTACCAAGCATGATACCCTTCTCCAGGGAATGGTTCCTTCAGGGGAGATAGTAGGTCTAAAATCCTAGAGGTGGGAAACTGTAAATTGGAGCAGTTGTTGTTGTTAGCTGCCTTCAAGTTCTTCCTTGACTCATGGTGGCTTCATCCATACACAATGAGGTAGAACTGTTGTGATCCATAGGGTTTTCATTGGCTGATTTTGGTCAGTGAGCCTTGGAGCCAAGCCTTTCTTCTTAGTTCTTCTTGGTCTGGAAGCTCCCCTGCATCGTAGCAACATGTAAGCCACCACTGAGAAGAGAGGTGATGGCTGCACATAAAATGCATTGGTCAAGAATTGAATACCAGTCTCCCACATGGGAGATGACAATTCTACCTCTGAGCTATTAATGCCCTCATTAAAGTGGGCTGAACAGGGTGGTTATTACTGAGTCTCCTTGGATATTGTTACTGGTCCTCCTCAGGCTGAGAACAACTGAGTTATGACCTTTGGCTTGGTCACCAGGCCTTTCTTGAGGCAGGCAGTGTTTGGTCCTAGGGAGATTTTCACAGTCCCTTCTCAGATACTTCTCTGCTCACCGTGGGGAGCTCTTGGTGTTTTGATACCCTCAGTCATTATTATAAATCCCAACCTTTGCAACTGGATTCACAAGGGTCTTTGTGATCTGCCACCAACATGCTACTCCATTCTAATCTCCTTCTTCAGATTCTACATGCCAACTATACTGAAAATGCACTGACATTGATTGTACCATGATGTACAAAGCCCTATATGACTAGACCTTGGCTCCTTCTCTGACTTCCTTTTCTCCCCCACTCAGTCCTTTCCTTCATCATGATACTTCAAGCACACTGGTTTTCTGGCTGTTCCTCACATATGCCAAGTCCTCTCTTGCTGTAGGACCTTTGTACCTGCTGTCCTTTGCCTAAAATGCTCATGCTCTAAATATCTCCAAGGCTCACTCCCTAATTTCACTCAAGTCTCTGCTCAAATACCACTTCTCCATAGAACATCCCTCTCTAGGCTATGTAGAGAGGTACACTCTTGCCCTAATTTATTTCTCGTGAATAGCACTTATTACAACTCAATACTGCATTGTTGTTATTGTTAGGTGCCGTTGAGCCAGTTCTGACTCCTCATCCCAAATGCAATGCTACCTGGTCCTGCGTCATCCTCACAGTCATTGATATACTTGGGTCCATTGTTGCAGCCACTGTGACAATCCATTGTGTTGAAGGTCTTCCATTTTTTTGTTGATCTTCTATAATACCTAGCATGATGTCCTTCTCCAGGGATAGGTATCACCTGATAACATGTGCAAGGTATGTGAGACAAAGTTTTGCTATCCTCATTTCCAAGAAACATTTTGACTGTACTTCTTCTGAGACATATTTGTTAGTTTTTCTGAAAGTCCAGGGTATATTCAATATTCTAGTCAACACTGTAATTCAATACTCCTTTAGTCTTCTTATTCATTGTCCAGCTTTCACATGCATATGAGGCATTGAAAATGACATGGCTTGAGTCAGGCACAACTTAGTCTTTAAAGTGACATCTTTGCTTTTTAAGACTAAAGAAACATTTTGAAACAGATTTGCCCAATACAATATGTCATTTGATTTCCTGACTGATGCTTTCATAGGTGTTGATTATAGATCCAAGTAAAATAAAGTACTTGACAACTTCAATCTTTTCTCCATTTCATATGATGTTGTTTATTGCTCCAGTTATGAGTGTTTTTGTTTGTTTGTTTTGTTTTTATTTTTTAATGTGCTGTAATCCATACTGAAGGCTGTAAGCTTTTACCTTGTTATTAAGTGTTTCAACTTTTCTTCATTTTCAGCAAGCAAGATTATGTTATCTTGTGCATATCATAGGTTGTTTATGAGTCTTCCTCCAATCCTGATGCCAGGTTTTTCGTATACTCCACCTTTTCAGATTCTTTACTCAGCAAACAGACTAAATAAGGATGGTGAAAGAATACAACCCTGATGCACACCTTTCCTAATTTTAAACCATGCAGTATCTTTCTTCTGTCCCAATGATAGCCTCGTAGTCTATGCACAGATTGCCCATGAGCAAAATTAACTGTTCTGGATTCCCATTCTTTAAAATGCTATGCATAATATGTTATGATCCACACAGCCTTTGCACAGTCCGTGAAACACAGATAAACATCTTTCTGGTATTCTTTGCTTTCAGCCAAGATCTATCTAACATCAGTAATGATATCCTTCATTCCATGTCCTCTTATGAATTCTGCTTAAATTTTTGGCAGTTTCCCATTGATGTACTGCTGCAATCACCAGGAAGAAGGACCTAGAGATTTACTTCCCAAAAAAATTAACCAGAAAACCTTATGGATAGCAGTAGAATATTGTACTATGTGGTGCTGAGCCACTCAGTTTGAAGAGCGCTCAAAAGAAAACTAGGGAAGAGTTGCCTCCTCACAGTAGAGTTGATCTTCATAATGTGGATGGAGTGAAGCTTTCAAGATCTTCATGATGTGGTGTTTTGCGTACCTAGTGCCACTCTGACAAGAACTTGCCACCAATGAGATGGCTCAAACAAACAGGAGTTTATTCTTTTACAGTTTAGAGGTTTTAAGTCTGAGTTCAAAGTGCTAGGCTCTAGGGCCTGGGTGAAAGCCCCTCAACCTTGGGCTTCAGCTCTGCCTCCTGCTCCTGGCCCAATGAAGCTGGAGGCTTTTCCTCACTCAGCTGCTGGCTGCTGAGGCTGACAAGTCCAAGGTTGACAAATAAAAAGACACAGTCCCACTGTTAATAAACAACATGCAGGCCATTAATTCAAGTCCTTTGAAAGTCCCAAGGTTGGCAGAGCATTGCAGGCTGCTGAACAATAACATGGCTACCTGCAAGGTTCAAGTGTGCCATCAACTAGAGACTATTTCTCAAGGCTTCTCCTTATATACAGGAAGCAGACCACATCCCAAAGGCAGCTACTTAGCTGCTCACAATAGATTCCACCATGGAGTTGATGACCAGTCTCATAATGGGGAATACCACCACCAGCTGCCTAGCCACTCAATCAGCCCCAGCCAAGTTGACACACAAACTTAATTACCACATGTGGCATGACTCAAAATCAGAAGAAACAGCCATAAATATCTATTAATAATTGGATCATGGAATGTATAAAGTATGAATCAAGGAAAATTGGAAACTGCCAAAAATTAAATGGAACACTTGAAAATCAATATTCTAGGCATTAAGTGAGCTTAAATGGAGTGATATTGGCCATTTTGAATCAGAAAATCACATGGTCTACTTTGCCAAGAATGACAAATTGAAGAGGAACGGTATTGCATTCATTCAAAGAATATTTCTAGATCTATCCTGAAGTACAGTGACATGATAATATCAATATGCCTACAAGAAAGACCAGTTGATACTACTATTATTCAATTTTATACACCAGTCACTAATGCCAAAGATGAAGAAATTAAAGATTTTTATGACCTTCTGCAGTCTGACATTGATCAAACATGCAATCAAGATGCATTGATGATTACTGGTGGATGGAATGTAAGAGTTGGAAACAAAGAGGAAAGATCAATAGTTAGAAAAATATGGCCTTTGTAATAGAAATGATGTCAGAGATTGCCTGATAGAATTTTGCAAGACCAATGATTTATTCATTGGAAATATCTTTCTTCAACAGCATAACTAGAGACAGCATATGTGAACTTCATCAAATGGAATACATAGGAATCAAATTGACTACATCTGTGAAAAGAAATGATGGAGAAGCTCAATATTATCAGTCAGAGCAAAGCCAGAGGCTGACTGCAGAACAGACTACCAATTGCTCATATGCAAGTTCAAGTTGAAGCTGAAAAAAAATTAAAAGAAGCCCACAAAACCTACAGTATGTCCTTGAGTATATCCCATCCGAATTTAGAGACTATCTCATTGTTCTGGTTACCTACTGCCTCTCTGACAAGAACATGCCATAAATGGGATGCCCTTAACAAATAGGAGTTTATTCTCTTACAATGTAGAGAATTTAGGTCCAAGTTCAAAGTGCCAGGCTCTAGGGACTAGGTGAAAGCCCCTCAGCCTTGGGATCCAACTCTGCATCCAGCTCCTGGTCCACTGGAGCTAGAGGCACTTCTTCACTCACACAGCTGCTGGCTGCTGAGGCTGACAAGCCCAAGGTTGACAAATAAATATGCACAATCCCGATGTTACCAAACCACACAGCAGCCATTAATTTAAGTCCATTGTAAGTCCCCAGGTCGGCAGAGCATGGCAGGGTGCTGAACAACAACATGGCTACATGCAGGGTCCAAGCGTGCCATAAGCTAGGGACCATTCCCCAAAGCTTCTGCTTATATACAGGAAGCAGACCACATTCCCTAAGGCAGCTACTCAGCTGCTACCAGTAGATTCCACCATGGAGTTGATGACCAGTCTTATCATGGGGAATACGACATCCAGCTGCCCAGCCACTCAACCAGGCCCAGCCAAGTTGACACACAAACATAAGCACCACATCCATGAATAGATTTGATTCACTAAACACTAATAACTGAAGACCAGATAGTTGTGGGATGATATCAAGGGCATCATACACAAAGAAAGTAAAAGGTCATTTAAAAAACAGTAAAGAAAGAAAAGACCAAATGAATGTCACTAGAGACTCTGAAACTTGTTCTTGGACATTGAGTAACTAAAGGGATTGGAAAAAAAAAATGTTGAAGTAAAAGAGCTGGACAGAAGATTTTAAAAGACAGCTCAAGAAGGCAAAGTAAAGTAAAATGAAATATGCAAAGACCTGGAATTAGAAAACCAAAA
The DNA here is from genome assembly GCF_000298275.1 of Orycteropus afer afer. Classification (NCBI taxonomy): domain Eukaryota; kingdom Metazoa; phylum Chordata; class Mammalia; order Tubulidentata; family Orycteropodidae; genus Orycteropus; species Orycteropus afer. Next base: position 1,719,341 of record NW_006921770.1, read on the forward strand.
ATGAAGAATACACTCAATATTTCTCAAGCTGAAAAAAACTGAAGAAAAAACTCAAGCCTCAAATTGCAAATTGAAGGATTCTAAGGGCAAAATTTTGAATAATGCAGGACGCATCAAAAGAAGATGGAAGGAATATAGTCATTGTACCAAAAAGAATGTGTTGATGGCCAACCATTTCTAGGGGTAGCATATGATCAAGAGCCAGTGGTATTGAAGAAAGAAGTCCAAGCTCCACTGAAGGTGTTGGTGAAAAATAAGGCTTCAGGAATTGGCAGAATATCAATTGAGATGTCTCAACAAACAGATGCAATGCTGGAAGCACTCACGTGTTTATGCTGAGAAATTTGGATGACAGCTACCTGGCTAATCAGCTGGAAGAGCTGTTATTTGTACCCGTTCCAAAGAAAAGTGACCCAATGGCATGTGGAGATTATCAAAGAATATAATTAATATCACGTACAGAGAAAATTTTGCAGAAGATAATTTAAAAATTACTAGATTCTAGTGCCCGGAGCACTGTTTGGCCTTAACAGAGGCTCAACAAATATTTGTTCAATGATCAAACTATTTTCAATTCAGGTTCCCAAATAAGGCAGGCTTTTTGCTCCCAATAGACCGTTGCACATACTATTAGCCAGGCACACATCCCCGTCCCAGATCTCATTTTCCTCTAGCTTCACCAGCACTCTTCAGGGTATAGGTTAGCTGCCATTTCTTCCATAAAGCTGACCTTGATCCTTTCATTACCTCCTATATTATCAGGTGCCACTCCCTCACACAGCTATGTATTCTAACAATTTCCAACCTCTTTCACTTTAGCCTACTTGTCTGTGTAGTCCAGCCTGTACTTTCTTGCAGAGCAGACATGGAATCATAATTATCTTTGGAACCCCAACAGCTACTGTAGTGCATGACAGACACATGGGAGCATCCCAATAAGTTTGTTGGATGATATTTTTCTCTTGCTGGCCCTTACATGCTTGAAACAAAGTCTCTAAAACAGCCTTTCCATCCAGCATGGAGGAATTTGTGAGAGAGAAATCTGTTGAAGACACTTTCATAGGATTCTTGGATCCTGAAACCTTCCTGTCTCATCAGCAGAGAGCTCACACCATTTGTAGGGGCTCTGGCTGCTCAGATTGAAGAAAGTCCACCCTTCCCACCTTAGTTAAGGCAATTCCTTCAGTTCAAGTTAAAATTCTTCATTCATGGCCATGGGGGTTACCCTACCTCCCCTATAAGAGATAAAGGAAAATATGTTTCCCTTCTATAGTAACAGCTTCAAATGTGAGATAAATCCTCCCATCCTAACCTGTTTTTAACAAATGGACTTTGCTGTCTAGCACCATGATACATGTCTGATGGATCTATTTATCCATTCTATTCCTTTAGAGATAGCAGCTAAGAAGTTTTATGTATTATTTGCCTCCCTCCCCCATTCCCATTTTCCTAACCAAGCATGTGGAGTGAGCAACTGATGGATGGATGGTTTTTGGTGTAAAAGGGGCCAGAATCAGATAGTTTTCAGGATATGAACAAACTGGCTTATTAACAAGGAGGCCCGTCTAGCAGGAGCTGGCAGGGCAACGAAGAATGGAAACCAGACAATAGCCAATGATAGATGAAGGAACACCTGGGGATGCAAGGTGTAGACGTGAGATAAGTGGTGGACTCAGCCATCGATAATGGAATTGCCCAGGCTCCGGAGCAGCCTTCTACACAGAGGTGAGTGTCAGACCAGCCACTTGACTCCCTTTGACAATCCTCCAAGAACTCCTCACTGCAAACGCTGTCCTTGTTTCTGCTTTTTCTTTCTGTAACATACAATCTACATGCTCAAAAAGAGGTGGATGCTAGGCACAGTAACAAGCGGCAGATGCTAGGGAGGGTTGCTTCATTCAGCACCCGGGAATGGGAAGGCACGCCACATGCTAGGTACTTTGGAGTGAAGGCAGTCTCTTTGTATATGTCATGTCATTTAATCTTCACGTATGTGCTATGGAGATTATTGGCCCTGTTTTCCAATGAAGATGGTGAGGCTCAGGGAGAATAAGTGACCAATCAACATCACACAGCTAGGACATAGAATCTGTCTGTCTACTCCGAAGCCTTTGGTAACCACTTAGCTTCTCTGTTGCAGAGGTATCAGATCAGGACTTTCTCTGCCTCTTCTGGGCAGGTGGGCAGGCCAGCAGACAGCACTCACTCTACAAATGAAGCTGGCTCTGCCTCTCCTATAGTGGGAAGATCATGAGACAGCTCTGCCACTTTTAAGCTGAGTGGCAGCTCTCCGAGGCTCAGCCTCTCCGAGGCTCAGTCTCATCACCTGTCAAAAGCAGATAATAAATTCTTCCTCTTACAGACTTTGAGAGGATTAAGCTGGATTAGGTATGTGAAAGTTCTTTGTAAGTGGTAATGCCCTCTGCAAATATTAGTTATTATGCTGTTACATTTTCCCTTAATAACCCAGAGCTTGGGATATAAAAGGACTCCATGTCCTTTATTAAGACATCTCCTAGGAGCTAAGCTTTTTTATGTCTTTTTTGTTCTCATGTGTTCTAGTGGGTTTTGCACTGAAATGTCTTTAGAACAGTTTTAAACAATTTTATTTTTCTTAACCGGAGTTCTTGTTAATATTTTGCAAATCCCCAGAAATGACGATGATGATAACAGCATAGCTAACACTCATGGAGGGCTTACTGTGTAGGAGCTCTTCTTAGTGCACTAACATAATGCTCACAGAAGCAGGAGGCAGATACACGCATCATCCCTGTCTTTATGGAGGAAATGGAGGCACAGACAAGAGACGTAACCAAAGCTGTTAAGGGACTGTGAAAGAACGGTTACCGTCCAGGCAATTCCGACTCGTGGTGACCCCATGTATGTCAGAGGCACTGTGCTCTGTAGCATTTTCAAGGGCTGATTTTTCAGAAGTCATTGTCCAGGCCTTCCTTCTGAAGTCCCTCTGGGTGGACTCTAACCTCTAACCTTTCAGTTAGCAGTGCAGTAAGTTAACCACCTGTACCATCCAGGGACCGGTAAGTCACAGTGCCAGGGTTCAAATGCAGACTGTGTGGCTCCCGAGCAAACACTCCTAAGCACTATGATATTCATCGACCTCTCTTCATGCTGTATTCCTAGCTGTGCCTAAGAGGTTGTGACATCATCCATGGGTTTTTCAGTAAATAGATGCTTCGGAATCTAAATAACTCAGGAATTGGAATCTGAAGTCCCATTTAAGAGTGATAACTCAAAGAGGAACCCATTATTTAGAAAATCAGATTCCATAATAAAATTCACTAAATAAGGAATCTCAGAGACCTAAAGTGTAGTATTCTCATGTGCTGTTACTAATTTTGGGGTGAGATTCTACGTTTAAAATGAATGATGAGGAAACTAAGGTCAAGGCAGAATGTTGAAAGGTTTGAAAGCTAAAAGTGTGCTCTTCATTCACCTGCTGCTGCTGCTGCACTCTACCAGGTCTTTCCACTCTCTTGAGCCTCAGTTTCTTTATCAAGCTGTAAATGGACATCTCAGGCTTACCCCCAATTATCATGGGGTCTCCTTCTCCCTCTCTCCGTTAAGTTTCTCTAAATATTTTAGGCTATCCCAGGACATATCACCCACACCCCACACAATGAGAATTACCAGTCACTGCTTGGTATCAGCTGTTCCCTCTCCTCTTTCACTTCAATTTTCTCTTGCCCTGTTCCCTACTGAAGTAGCCACTGGAAGCTGACTTGCCCCGGCACTGCTTTGTGGTCTGCTTCCATCTCTGAGGTTGCTCTGCCTCAAGTCTCAGAAGTCATCAATTCATTAGAGCATCCCACTGATGTGAGAAGGTTCTGTCCCTGTTACAGTCATATCCCTTTTCATTAGTTCATTAATCCATTCAACGATGATTTATTGACTGCCTACATGTGCCATAATCTTACTCAGTATACATGCACTACACAGACACTTTCCCTGCCTTCATGAGCATTATATTCAAGAAGCAAAAAGAGACAATAAAGGGGTAAATTACAATATGGTGTCTACAAAATAGGGAAATATTAACAAATAGAAATAATATCATTAAGGACATCTTCAATCTGTAAGACCAAATATTAACTATGTGTTTTAGTTTCCTAGTGCCACACAAATACCACAATGGATGGCTTGAAAGAACAGAATGACTTTTCTCATAGTTCAGGATGCTGGGAGTCTGAAATCAGAGGGTGGCTCTAGGGGGAGGTCATTCCTTGTCCATTTCAGCTCTGGTAGCCAGCGAGCCTTGGTGTCTTTGAGCTTGTAGAGGCATTGTTCTCCTTCACCATCAGATAGAGTCTGTCTCCTCCTGAATGAGCTTCCTTCTGTGTTGAAATGCTCTTTTTAAAACAGAAGTTATCAGGTTTAGGACTCATCCTACACTCATATGGTCTCATTAACATAACAAAGAAAAGTCTGTTTCCAAATAGGTTAGGATCCCAACACAGAAGTTTTGGAGGCTCCATTCAATCCGTAATGCTGTATTTCCTGACTTCATGAATACTCTGTACAATGGGATGAGTGTTATCATGGGCAAAGTACAGGTGAAATGGGAACAGAGGAAATAGACCTAACCTAAGGAGTCAGGGAAGGTAGTCTGCAAGAAAGGACAATTAAGCTGAGAGCTGGATAATGCGCTAAGAATTGGCTTCAATAGGAGAAGAGGCTGTTGGGCTGCCATGTGCTGGATCCCATTGTCACACTTGCTTCTCCAACAAGGTGTTGATTATGAAGGAGACCTGGCCAGTGCCCCCAGAATTTCTGCACCAGGCTCTCTCTCTCGCTAGGATGTTTTTGTGAGTGCCTTGAAGTAGGCCAGAGTCTCCAAGTAGTGCAAATGGTTAAGTGCTTGGCTACTAACCAAAAGGTTAGCAGTTCAAATCCACCCACAGGTACCTTGGAAGAAAGGCCTGGCATTCTACTTCCTAAAAATCACAGCTATTGTATACCCTACAGAGCACAGTTCTGCTTGGAAAAACATGGAGTCACCATGAGTTGAAATCAATTGGACAACAACTAGTTTGAGAGCCAGCCAGAGCCCTGTTCTTTAAGACAAAACAAAACTTTTTCCTCTGTCTGGGTTCTCTGTCAGCAGGTGTTCTTTCTTCAGGTCTAATTTCCACAATCTGCCCATTTGATGTAAAGACTGTATTTCAGTTTGAAGTGTTATCTACACGTCATCTGATACCAATATCTACCTCATCAAATGTGGATAAGGATAAAATGAGATAATGTGGGTTAAAAGACTTCATAAACTGGGAAGCACTCTATAATTGGCAGTGCTTATTATTATTACTATTGTTAAAATAATTATAATAATTATTATTCCCATAGAAGCTATGTGATTAGGTCAAGGTCATGCAGAAAGAGTAGACACAGAGTCGCCTACCCTGACATTAAGCGCATGGGGGAGCTCACAGCATTTCAAAGATTCATGCTCTTGGCTGCGAAACTCTCCCCCAGTCAGGTATCTTGTGCTATATTCAAGATTCCAGGATGACTGCCAAGTTATATAGCCAGGGCCCTGCACCGCGGATACCACAGCTCCTTCTTCAGGTACACTGGGGCGTGCTGCAGTTGCCAAGGTTTTCCAAAAGCACAGTTAGCATTTATTTTGTTTAATTCTTACATTATGTTCCAGCCTCCTCCTAAATGCATTTGTTTGCAGAAAGAGCCACGAGGGGAAGTTCAGCCCACAAATAAGAATATAATTATTACATAGTTTAGCAGTGCCTGGGTGTCGCCCGGGTATTCACTGGTGCTTCGCAATTCAATTGTCTCTCCTTCAAGACCATATTTAATAGGATAAACAATTTCTGCTAAATGCAATAAACGTGAACCTGGGCTGTCATCTCCATAATCAACTCAAATTTCACATTAGAAGCGGTGGCTGTGATTGAGATTCAGAATTTAATTTGGCGGTGTCTTTTCAGCGTGCTAGTGTTGGCTTCATGGGAGCGCCCGTCAACCAAAGACAGACCACTTGCCCTGTCTCTGGGGAATCTTAAAAGAAGATAGATTATAACTCAAGAAAATTATACAGCCTTGGTATAATGAAAGAGATAAAACATTATTGGATTAGCTTGTTGAAATAATAGCAGACGGCAAAGCAATAATATTAAACTAAACAAGAGCCCCAAACCAGTCAGCTCAATTGCTGGGAAGACAGCGATGTAGGAAGACAGACAGAAGCTGCACTCAGGGCTACCTTGTCTGAGAAGTAAACAGCTCCTGCAGCTGGTTGTTCTATTGACTCGATTCCAGATATCTAGTTGGGATGGATTAGTAGGCGACAGGGACCAATACTTTGGTATTGTGAACATGTTAAAGACTCAGGCCCCAGAACTGAGCCATGTGGCAAACTTGAAGCAAATGATTTGGCTGAAAACAAATAGGTTGAAAATGAATAGGAGGAACCCATTCATCTTCAACTAACTGGTTGTTTCCCACCACTTTGATGTCAACAAACTCATGTAGTGCTTTGCAATTCTAAAGGAAGTGCCTGAGAGCAAAGAAAATCTTAAGGAATGTTTTAATATGATGGAATGAGAGCAATTAAGCTTAAATGATCAGTTGATCAATTAATTTTTAGAAACATAGAAATTGTCTTCTTATCCTTTTCTTTAAGCTACAGTTCCCCAAAATGGCATTTGCACAAAAGCATGAGTGTGCAGAGTAGAATTTGCAGGCAATTTTGTGATGAAGAGGAGGAAGAGAAGGGGGAGGAGGTTAAGGCTGCACACCCACAATCATTTACTTAAAATTCTCCTTATCCTTGTCTTTTTTTTTTTTTTTTAACTTTCTCTCCTTAAGTTATTCATTTCCTTGAGCCTTTTCTTGAGCTCAGAAGGTTCCCTGGACACCTCCCCAGGTCACTCTATTATTAAACATACAGATTCCATTCTGCCTTGTAACTCCCACTTCCAACTGCATAATCACACTCTTCCTAGCGCTCAGCAGCAAAGCATGTTTAAAGTAGCAGAGCCCACCTTCCTCAGAAGGCAGTGGATGGAGATATGTCAATAACACACATGCACTCCTACACACACATACACACACACCCCTACACATCCATAGAGTGCCCCAAACTTCCCTACACACTTACACACACTCACACTCATATATTCACATTCACCATACATTCCTACACACTCCCACACAATCACACATACACTTACACATACTCATACACAAAGTAGTTCCTGCTGCATTTTATTTCATGAAAAAATGTTAATCAGATTTCCTTTTATTGAGAGGCAGATCTTGGTGCAGAGTTTAAAACTCTGGCACTTGAGTGCCAAGATTTGCAACCCAGCTCTGCCACTTCCTGTGCAACTTTGGATCAGTCCCTTAAGTGTTCTAAGCCTCACTTGTTCCAGCTGTTTGATAAGAGTAATAATAGAATCTACCTTATATTGTGGTTGGGAGAATGAAATGAGTTAATACACTTAGCACAATGGCTGGTACATGGCAATCATTCAATAAACAATAACTGTCACTATTATTTAATGAGACAGGGTACTTGTCAAGGGAGGAGACAATACCTATTCATTGATTCATTATTAGACACCTACTATGCGCCAGTGCCTGACACTGCTAGATAATGAGACTTTAGTTTGGACAACTCCCAAAACAGTTCTTGACTGGTAGTAAATGTTAGAAAATAAAGCTGTCAAGCTGAACAATGTAAAGATTAAAAAGATGCTTAAGCCCTTAAGGAGCTTATAATTTTCAACCTACTATTGATTCAAATCAAAGTGCATTTTACGAATTAACATCTTTATTTTAAACATCCTGAATAATGCCTCCCGCTACCCTTGGATAGTCCTCAGCTCAGGAGCTGGTGTGGGTGTGAGTGGGGCCTAAGTTCCCATAGGCTCAGAGCTCTCCCTGTGTGAAGGCTGCAGCTACATCATCAGCTGGAAACTCTTCTAACAGTTAAGACTTTCTGAATTGGGCCCTGAGCAGGGGCTGCCCCCATTTTGAGGAGGTGGATTGTTGCACTGTCTTTGTCTTGTTTTCTGTCCCCCAGAGCATGATGACCATTCTGACCAGCAATTCCACTTCCCATCAACAGGAATATCTATAAGAAAGAAGGTCAATGATTATTAATTAGCCCTTACTGTACATTGGAGCCCTACTGGGTGAGGTAGGGGTATCATTATTATTATTCAGACACTTGGAATCTGAATCCCTGACTGCTCCCCTTCAGTCACTTTCTTAGAGGCAAAGATATTTCACATACTCTCCCCTCACCACAGGGCCTTTGCACATGCTATTCCTCTTGTCCAGAGGACTCTTTTCCCCTCTCCTCATCTAGTTAACTCCTAGTCATCCTTCTTATGTCAGTTCAAGTGTTATTTCCTCAGGGAAAATTCCTTGAGTCCCCATTCTCCCATTAGTTCCCACTATTTTAAGATCTCATGTTATTTTGTAGCAATTATTACCGTTGACAGTTTAAATGTATTTCTGGGACATCTCACATGGCGTTGATCTTTGCTTCTAAAGAGCAATCTCTGTGATTACTCCATTTGCTCACCTAGGCTGGTACCTAGGAGGCACCCAGTAAATTTTTGTTCAATGGATGGATGCATATATTGTTTCTGCTTAGACACTTCCCAGATATGGGATGCTAGGTAGCTTACTTAATTTCTTCTCAACCTATCAAATGGGAGTAATGTTATCTATTGTGAGTGCTATGTGTTCTAAATGAGATAACAACAAACATTGGTGGTTCTTACCCTCCAAAACCCGCCCTTCGCCTGAGGACTTTAAAAAAAATAATAATAATAAGATTGAAGAAATAATTAATTATTGCCACCATGGTTTATCATGTATCTTGCTGAGTCAGTAATGCTCAGTGTAACTCTGGGTAAATTACTTAATATCTCTGGTCCCCCTCCTCCTCCTCATTTGCAAAATAAGAAGGCAGGGGGGAGTGGTTTCTAAGGTCTTGTCCAACCATAAGAAATGGTTGTATAATTGCACACTCACTGGGCAGATCATTGTTTGGGAACTTGGTTGAGGTGTGTGAGGAGAGGGAGTGAGGATAGCAGTGAGCATTTTACTGGGGAGGTGGAACATGCAGGCATTAGGAGCAAAGGCTATGATGTCAGACTCACTGGAGTCTAGGTTCTTAACGCTTATTAACTGTGTGACCACTGGGCAAACTAATTAGCAACCCACTGAAGCTCAGTTTCCTCATCTATAAAATAGGGATATCAATAGCATTACTGCACAGGATTATTGTGAGGACTAATGGATTTAATATATGTAAAAAACAACATAGTGGCTAAAGCACTTGACTGCTACCCAGAAGACTGGCGGTTCAAACCCACCAGCCACTCCTCGGAAGGAAGGTTGGGCAATCCTACTTCCATAGTGATACTGCCTCGGAAACCCAAGGAGGGGTCGCTATGAGTCGGGGCCGACTCGATGGCACATAACAACAACAACAAAAAACAACATAGCTAATATTCATTTTCCTCTTACAATATGTCAAGCACTATTCTAAGCGCTTTATATGTGTCATTACAAACTTATGAAAATGCTGTGAGGTAGTGTTATTATCACCATCTCTATTTACAGATGAGGAAAGGAGGCACAGAGATGTTAAGTAACATGCTCAAGGTCACATTTATTAAATAATGGAGATGGAATCTGAATCCACTTGGACTTCAGGAACTAACCAAAGGGCCTGATACAGAGTAAAGTGCCTAGTAGGCGTTTTCTGTTTTTATTAGTGTATTATTCCTTTTCTATCTTGGTATCACCAAAAAAAATATATATATATATATATATATATATATATATATACAAAAAAGGAAAAAACAGAAAGGAGCAAAGGGAGTTGGTTGTAGAGAAATCGGATAATAACAATGATGTTGGCCAAAGAATGTGAGAGCAGGGAGGAGTCTTAGTGATAGTCCAGTCTTTCATTGATTCATTCATTCATTATTTTAACGTATATGTCTGAGCAGCAACTGTGTGCCAGACTGTGTTCCAGGATCTGGGACACAGAGGTGAATTGGACATGATCTCTGCTTATAGATGCAGGGGAGACAAACACACACACACAACCTGAAATATGATGTGCTGAGCTATAGTAGATACATGTTCAAAGTCCTGTGGGACCCTACAAAAGAATGAGCAAATTCTACTTAGAAGGTTAGAGAATTTTTTACAGAGGAGGGGGCATCTGGACTGGATTTTGAGGACTGAACAGGAGTTCACTAAGCAGAAAAATATGATAAGCTTTTCAGAGAGATCCAAACAGATTATTTGGAAGTGCCATGCTTTGGTAGTCCTGTCACCTGAGTGTTCCCAGTTGTAAACCTAACGCAATATAAAATCAGGAGCCGAATGTAACTCATTTCATCATGTCCAGCCTCCTACCACACACTCTCAACTTGTTTCTGTTCCTTTGAATTATTCTCTGAAATTTCCCAGAGTTCCCTTTACCATCCAACTCTCAAAGATTCCTTACTTGTTCGAGAGGTGACCTCACAGGCTGGGCCTCGGAATCCAATGGGACAGATACAGTCACAACGTGATCCTAAGAAGACAATGCAGAGAGAGTGTGAATCACTCCATGTGCAGCAAAGGACTCCTGGAGCTCAGCCTTCCACAGAACCATGTTTCCATGAGGTTAAGATGGGACAAACTTTTCCTTGAGTGCTTTGCAGTAAGCAGGTTCGGTGCCAAGAGTACCTATTTCTTTCTTGAGGGCTCTTGGCTTGTGAAAGAATATTAACATCGTGAGAAATTATATGTAGTTGTTGGGGAAAATTACTGGTTAGTTGACATTTGGCCCATAATCAGAAGATTTCAAGATTGGAAGCTACCCAGGTTAGCTCAAGAAGTAAAGAATGATACCTCTGAGTACTCTGCTCTTTTAAAAAATTGTCTCTATGAGACCAAATGGACAACAGTGACTCTAAAGCATAGATGAGAAGCTTAGGAAGCAGTGAGACTAAATTAATGGCAATGAAACTGCTAGAATAGAAATAATGAGAATGTTGGCACAATGTAAACAATGTCACCATTGCACCAAACATTATGTGTAGAAATTGTTGAATGTGAGCGTGTTTGCTGTGAATATTTTCACCAAAAATACACTCAAATATTTTTTTTTTTCAAAGATTGGAAGCTATATCAGAGGTCACTATACGGATGGTCAGTTTTCCCACAAATTGTGTACTGCTTTATTCAAGTGATGAGGAACTTATTGCCCTTTGATGTCTCATCTTATGTTCAGTTAATTCTGACTTGTTGGAAGTTTTTATGTGAATCTGTAATCTGTAAACTTAGAGCCCCTCTCACACAAAAAATCTCTTTGTGGATTATTTCATATGTCAGGCCCTGTGAGCATCCCAGCCTCTGACTCCATATTCTCCCACATCTTCACCCCAAAGCCTCAGTTGAGTCCCAATTTCTAGGTTCAAATTTTACACAAGGTAAGGAGGGTTTCAGCAACCCTAGGTCAAAACTTGAGGAGATGGTTTGATCCCACTTCCTGCTGACCTGACCTTCACTGAGATGCCCTTGTTCTGATGGCTGGACTGCCATGCTTTAGGAAGGATCTCACTTATTATGTTCTTTTCACTCGTATCCACCCTGCCTGAGAAACTAGAAACATATTTCTCAATCCCAATCTGATGGGTGGAATCTTTCTCCCTGCAAACAAGCCTTCTCTCATATTCCCTCTGCTGAACTCCATCCATGTGGGTTCTGCCCTGACTCCAACTGACTGCCTAGGCTGAAACCATGCCAGTGGCATCACTTGAGTTGGTGTCATCCAGTTCAGTAACTAATGGTGTCATACCCTCATGGACCTCCCCCCATACTAGACCATACAGAATCCTTAATAATGTTTACTATCAATTTTAATCATAGAATGGTATATGATAAATATAGTTGTAAATTGCTTCAATGTAATATTTTTTGGATTATATGAATACTTACTACAAAACTGTCTTATAAAATCTTTCTACAATGAATTACAAACATTACTAGTTACAACATTATTATTAGTAATTGAGTGGAAGCCTTTTGTGATTTTTCTCCTTTTCCTTTAATTACAACTTCATTTTCAAATAGTTACTGATAAAAGTTCACAAATACTACTTACCACAATATTGTAGCTAACACACCAGGAATATTGACAAAATCAGCAACTACAAAAACACGAGCGGCAAGAAAACAATAGTGTGTGCTTGTAGCCCATGCAGATGAAACAATGTGATTTGATGCAATGTTGTAATTGGGAAATAATGACAGCTTTGGCCAAAGCCCATTAGAAGTTTCAAAAAGAAAATTAGCATAGAGTTGTAGCCTTGTAGAGCTACTGATACATGTAAGCTGGGCTTAGGGAAAATGTTTTTGTTGTTATAATTAACTATAGGAATACTTTTATAAAAATAATAAATTTATGCTGAAAAACTGCACAAAAATTTGATAGACAGTCATTTTGGTGTCATATTCTCTGACAGTGTCACCCGGTGTGGCCCACACACTCCCATCCCTTTAGTGAGACCATTGCCTGATGTCCTGTTATGGGTGTTAGAATAGACTTGCCCTAAGAATCTTGCTAGCCCATCAGAACAGGAGTGTATAATCTCAGGACCCAGCCCCTCCCAGACTTCTCAGCCCCCTGCAGTGACCACTGACATGACCCTTAAAGTTGGCAATCAAAGTCTGGTGCCAATTCTTGCCTCTCCCTCTAATACTCTCACCATGTATTAGTCCCAGTATGCATAAAGGATTTCTCATGCTCAGCCCTAGGCCCCTTCTTTGATTAAGAGAAAGTTCCTGAGTCTGTCCATACTCAGTGTTACAGGCTGTAGGGTCTCAGTCTACTCCTGTATTCAGTTTAATGCTACTGTTACCCACTCTGTCACTTGGTGCTAGAATCTAGGTGTCCTGACAGCCTGAATAGTATGTCCCATTTGCCTACTTTCATCCATCTTGGGAAAAAGAAGTGGGCAAACAGCTGGTCCCAGAGCTTGCCTCCTCAATATGATGGCTTTTATGAAGGACAAGAGCTGCTGGACAATAGTACCTTTCAGGACAGGGACCCCATTCCCTTGGCAGGGAGCACATTGGCAAGAGCTGACTTCTTTCTGGAACTCTTCCAGGGCCTTCTTCATGTTCTGTTTCACTGTACTGGAATATGCAAAGTCTGTGGCTGTCACCAGTTCATATAGAGGCTCTGCCTGGGAAGGAAAGAAAAGCACTTATTTCAAGAGAAACACTTATTAGTTGATATGGAAGTCAAGGCTACACAAGAATTGGCAGGGGTCAGTACACAGAGACCATAGGGGATTCATAAAGAACTGGGTGGATGCTACAGCATGTGAATGGATGCCCAGTCCAATGCCTATACTTTGCCATAGAGGTGCCTCATTTTCATTTTGTTTCCCCCACTGTTATAAATTGAATTATGTCACCTCAAAATATGTTTGGTCCTTAGAAATTTGGAAATAGAAATACCATTTGATCTAGCAATCCCACTACTAGGTATATATCCTAAAGAAGTGAGATAGGAAATTAATAGATATATACACATCCATGTTCATTGCAGCACTATTCATAATAGCAAAAAGATGGAAACAACCTAAGTGCCCAGCAATAGATGAATGGATAACCAAACTATGATACATACACACAATGGAATACTATGCAACATTAAAGAATAATGAAGGATCGGCAAAATACCTCATAACATGGATGAACTTGGAGGACATTAGGCTGAGTAAAATAAGCAATCACAAAAGGACAAATATTGCATGAGTCCACTATTATAAAAAGTCAATGACATGTTTGCATACAGAAGGAAACTTTCTTTGATGATTACTCCAGATGGGAGGGGAGGAAAAATTCCTATCTAGGTAAGAGACATGTACTGATTTGGGTGAAGGGAAAGACAGTATATCAAAAGCAGGTGACCAGCACAATATCACTAAGGAAAAGGAAGACACGGAGAGGTGCACAAGAAATACAGACAAAAAGGTAAATGCTATTGTACACACGATACTGCATTATCAATAATAACAAACATTAATCTATAGGTAGACATGCAAGGTGAGCAGGTATTGATAGTCAAATGGGAATATACCATCACCAAATGGTGACATAGTGCCTAAGGCATTTGAGTGCTAACCAGAAGGCTGGCAGGTCAAACCCATCAGCCAGCCACTCCTTGGGAGGAAGATGGGGCAATCTACTTCTGTAGTGATACTGCCTCGGAAACACAAGGAGGGGTCACTGTGAGTTGAAATCGACTTAACAGCATATTACAACAACAATATATGTAAGTTTGGCAGATGCTATTTCTACATATGTGTCTTGAATCTCTATTGCTGCTATAACAGACATATCACAAGTGGATGGCTTTAACAAACAGGAACTTACTCTCTTACGGTTTAGGAAGCTAGAAGTCCAAAATCAGAGTGCCAGCTCTGGGGACTAGGTAAGGCCCCTTGACCTTGGGCTTCAGCTCTGCCTCTTATTCCAGGCCCAATGGAGCTAGAGGCATCTCCTAACTCAGGCAGATGCTGGCTATTGAGGTTGATGAACCAAACGTTGGCACGTAAATAGTATAGCCCCAAGATGAGCAGGCAACACAATAGGCCAAAACTTGGCTGAATGCAGATCTAGATATGCCAAAAGTTAGAGACCTTAAAACTTCACCCCAAAGCCAACTAATTAGCTGCTCACAGCAGATTCCACCATTGAGTTGATTACACCACATTCAATCTCATCCAGCCACCCAGCCACTCAAAACCATTACCCAGCCATGTTCACACACAACTTTAAACGACCACAATATGTATTTGTATGTGACAAGAAAATGTCCACATATATAATTCAGCTAACAGGGGGTAAAGTTATGATAACTTCTTAACTGCAACCAAGTACCTTGAGGGGGTGAGTTGCTGGGCCTGTGGGCTCAGGACCATGGTTGCAGGAGACATCAAGCTCGAGACATAATATAGTACACAAAAACATTGTTCTGCATCCTACATTGGTGAGTAGTGACTAGGGTCTTAGCTTACAAGCAACCATCTAGGATGCGACTATTGATCTGTCCTCGTCCAAACCAAAGGAGAGTGAAGAAAATCAGACACATGGATACAATTAGTCCAAGGGACTAGTGGACTGTGGGAACATCAGCCTATATAATAACCCTGAGAAAAAAGAAATAGATGGTGACAGGCTACCACGGCCAATCACTTGGAAAGGGATCAAAATTGGAGATCCTAAATAGATTGGGAAACAATGTGGAACAAAACTCAAATAAAAAAACAACCAGGCTAACTTGCTTGATAGAGACTGGTAAAACCTCTAAGACTGTGGTCCCTAGTCACCCGTTGGCTCTGGAATTGAACTTATTCT
Organism: Orycteropus afer afer; assembly: GCF_000298275.1. Taxonomy (NCBI): domain Eukaryota; kingdom Metazoa; phylum Chordata; class Mammalia; order Tubulidentata; family Orycteropodidae; genus Orycteropus; species Orycteropus afer. The sequence goes on from NW_006921770.1 coordinate 1,734,764, forward strand.
CATGGCTTGACTTTCAGTCAAATAATAGGTCTATGAGCTGAAAAATTACACCAGTGAGGTGCGGTCTTTAGAACAATAAACTATTGGAGATCAGAGGGCACCAGTAGCATACGTAGAACACTCAGGTGGCAGGAATGCCTAGGGAAGAAGGACACAGGGAAAAGGTAACCAAAGGGAGGAAGTGGGAAGAGTGGGGATTGCAATCAATGTCTCAGAGTACAATGTCTATGAACTATTGAATGGAAAATGAATTTTCTCTGTAAACTTTTACCCAAACCACAACAAAAAATTAAAAAATAAAGTGCTGTAATTCTGACTCCTACACATGTGGATGTAATACTATTTCGAAATTGAGTTTTCTTTGCTATGTCAATATAGTGTGAATCTATTTTTTTTTAATATATATATATATATTTATTGTGATTTGGGTGAAAATTTACAGAGAAAATTCATCTTCCATACAGCTGTTCACATACGCTTTGTCTCATGGCATTGACTGCAATCTCCTACAATGCAACATCTCCCCTCCCACTTCCTCCCCATGGCCACCTCTTCCCTGTGTCCTTCCCTCCCATACACTCCTGCCCCCCAAAGCTGTCTCCCTGTGCATACACAGCCCTTCTATTCTCCTATGATTGACCTCTCAAGGAGTGTATCTACCTAATGTAAATGTTCAGCTCATATCCCTGTCTTTTGTTTGGCTGGAAGCCACAGGAGTGGGTTCAATTCCAGACCTGAAGGGCAGCTAGGGGCCATAGTCTCAGGGGTTCCACCAGGCTCTCTCAGACCAGCAAACCTGGTCCCTTTTATTTTTTTCTTCTTTTTTTATGATTTTGAGTTTAGTACCACATTGTTCTCCCACTCTGTCCAGGATCTCCTACATAAATCCCCCTCAAAGTGGTTGACAGTGGTAGCTGGGCACCATCCAGTTCTTCTGGTCTTATAGTCATATGGGCTGAGGATTGCATGGTGAGCCAGTTCCTTGGACTAATTGTTTCCATGAATCTTTGGTTTTCTTCATTTTTCTTTGCTCTGGACGAGGAGAGGCCCATCATTGCATCTAGATGGCTGCTTGCAAACTTTTAAGATCCCAGTTGTATAGCGTGTATATTAAACCTAATCTCTTCTGAGTTATAAAAAGAAGCATAGATACAGAGATAAACATGCACAAACATGGGATGAGAGATGCCACATGAAGATCACCAAGGAAGCAGGGAATGCTGGAAGAGACAAGGACTTTCTGCTGAGGCGGAGAGAGAGAGAGCCTGCCCCTAGAGGCAGTTCCCTGAATCAGGACTTCTACCTTCCTGAACTTTGAGAAAACAAATTTCTGTTCTTTAGTGCCACCTACTTGTGGAATTTCTGTTATAGCATCATTAGGAAACTAAGACACCCACCCCAATATACCCAATTAAGTTCATTCAGGTTCAGCTCAACTAGCACTTACTGAACAAAGACTAAGTGCTAGGTATTAAACATAAATGATGATAGGAAAAACCTCCTACTCTCAAGGACCTCTGTATCTAGATATAGAGGTAAATCTACCTTCGGATGGTTATAATGCAGTGGTTACAAGTCATTGGGAAAATGTGTAACAAAGACAGAAGAGTCATGGTTAATCTGTCTTTGGTGGGAGCCAAAGAGTGATTATCAAACAAAACTATTGTTGTAACATCACTTCCTCCTCTAAGCCTATCAAATCATGCATGTCATGCTAGAGCCACCAACAGGAAGCATTTCCAGAGCTCTGAAGATCACAGAACACCTTCTCTCCATTAAGCTCTCAGGATGCTGCCTGTGTTACTCAGCTGATACCAATTCTATCTTTTGCTGTTCTTTATGGTCATTAATTATTTTTTATGTACAAGTCTTCCTTTTCCTTCCTTAATTGTATCTTAAGTTCTTGGATATCAGAGCTATGGACTATCCAGTTCTCTGTCTCTAGGCCCAGTCAAGAACTTGCTAAACCAACCAATCAGTTGCTGTCAAGTGGATCTGAATCGTGTGTACCCCGTATATGTCTGAGTGGAGCTGTGCTCCATAGAGTTTTTGATGCGATTTTTTTGGGAAGTAGATTGCCAAGCTTTTCCTCTGAGGCACTTCCAGGTATTCTTGAATCTTCAACTTTTCTGTTAGCAGCTGAGCACATTAACTTTTGCACCATTCAGAGACTCCTGGACCCAGTCCAGAGTTGAGTAAATACCACTAATAAAAGTAGATGGAAGGATGAAAGAGGGATGGAAGGCCTAATTAGAGCAATGGCAGTAGGCATGAAGGAGGGAATGTAAATACAAGAAAGTATAAGCAGAAACAGCAGATGATAGCCGCTCAGTAGATATGGCTGTGGTTGAGAGGGAGATGCCATAGGTAGATGTGGTGTCATTTGTGGTGTAGGAAAAACAGAGGCAAAGTTTACAGAGGTTGCTCTAGGCATTAGTTGCAGTCCAGGGCCAGGTTCCTCTCCAGATTTTTTTTGTGATCTTGTCCTAATCCAGTCCTGGAGAGTTTAGGATCTGTCTAAATGCAGGCAATCATGCCTAATAGAAGCCTCCAGTGGGAAGAAAATTGCTTCTATTTTTTAATGCATCTAATGCTGACCTTCACTCTAATGGGCAAAGTAAGGCCCCTTGGTGGTCCCATTGTCTCACCAGTTGTGGTCAATGAATTGATCCAGAGACTGTTTGAAGAACCATCCCACCCTGCTGGCCACATATCTGGGGGTGAGGAGTGGGAGGAGGGAATGGAAAAGGGAAGGTGGAGGGCTTGCTTACACCAATGAAGAGCTCCCCCAACAGTCTGCTTGCCCTTCCTGAGCACCTTGAAAGGCTGCCTTTAACCACTGAAGCATTTTCCTAGCAGCATTGAGATTTGCTCAAGGAGATGGAGCAAGTCAGTGGCAGAACTGGAACAAACCTTCCACATCTACTATCCACTGGGTGCCAGGAGCTGGGCTGGGGATTACAAATATGATCCCACTTCATCCTCACAGGTCCCTGCGTGGAACAAATGGTTAAATGCTCAGTTCTGAAAGCTTGGCAGTTCAAAAACACCAGGGGCCCCTGCCTGTCTACTTCTGAAAGATCATAGCCATTGAAAACCCTATGGAGGACAATTTACTCTGACACATGTGGGGTCATCATGAGTCAGAATCAGCTCAATGACCTCTGGTATTTTTGGCTCATCCTCACAGAGTAACAATTATTTATTCTATTTTCAGATGAACCTAGTAACGTAATCAAAGTCACATAACTTATAAATGACATCACCAGGATTCTAATTCAAAGCTTGTGTTTTTTCTACTGGTTCATGATGACTACTGATGAAAATGGGTTGGTTATTCCCATATTCCAAACTCTATCCCTGGGTTCTCCAAAATTGCAGACTACAGTTTTCCTTAGAATTTAGCACCAGCTCCTCTGGACTCCAACTTCCTGTTTAACTCAAGTTAATATGGTACATTTTTTTGTCCCTTAGTTTGTTGTTCTTTTTTTATCCCCCTCTTTCCCTCTTTTCTCCATTTCTCCTACCCATTGCTTCCATACACACATCCTCACTGCTCAAGTTGATCATTGGCTCCTTAGCACATTTGCCCTTGTGAAAATTTTATTTATATCTCTCATGTTGCTGTAAGAGATGGTATGTCCTACCCACACAGGCACTATCTATGAAACTCCATATAAATCTCCACAATGGACCATGGAGATAATCATTCTTAATGATTTTGTTGTTTTTATTATTAACTGTCATAGAGTTAATTCCTGACTTGTGGCAATCCCATGTAAAATGATCATTTGAGGATAGGACCATTGTGATCCATAGGGTTTCCAAAGGCTCATTTTCAGACAGTCACCAGGCCTTTCTTTTCACTCTATCTTAGTCTAAAACTCTGCTGAAACCTGTTCAGCATCATAGCAACACACAAGCCTCCACTGAGAGAGAGGTGGTGGCTGCACTGAGGTGCATGGCCTGGGAATTGAACCTGAGTCTCTCACATGGAAGATGAGAAGTCTATCATTGAACTATTACTACCCCCATTCCTTATGATAATAATAATAATAAAATTGCTATATCCATTGCTGCTGAGTTAATTCCAACTCATAGTGACCCTAAAGGACAGAATAGAACTGCCCCCTAGGGTTTCCAAGGCTGTAAATCTTTACCAACCACCACTCATCTGTCAGATTGTCATACTGTGGTGGCTTACATGTTGCTATGAGACTGGAGGCTATGCAACCAGTATTTCAAATACCAGCAAGGTCACCCAGGGTGGATAGGTTTCAGCAGAACTTCCAGATTAAGAGACACAGAAGAAAGAAGGGGCCATCCACTTCTCAAAGACTTGGCTACTGAAAATCTTATGAATAGCAGTGAAACACTGTCTGAAATAGTACTGGGAAACTTTATGAATAGCCCTGAAACTTTGGTACAGTGTCAGAAGATGAGCCCATTGGGTCAGAAGGCACTCAAAACACAACAGGGGAAGAGCTGTCTCCTCAAAGTAGACATGACCTTAATGACATGGATGGAGTAAAGTTTTTGGGACATCCATTTGCTAATGGGGCACAACTCAAAATGGGAAGAAACAGTTGCAAGCATCCATTAATAATCATAATGTGGAATGTATGAAGTATGAATCTAGGAAAATTGGAAATTGTAAAAAATGAAATGGAACACATGTAAGATCAATGTCCTAGGCATTAGTGACAATCGTATGATCTACTATGCCGGGAATAACAAATTGAAGAGGAATGGTGTGGCATTCATAGTCACAAAGAATGTTTCAAAGTCTATCCTGAAGTACAATGCTATCAGTGATAGGATAATATCCATACATCTACAAGGAAGACCAGTTACTACTGCTATTATTCAAATTTACACACCAACCACTAAAGCCAAAGATGAGGAAACTGAAGAGTTTTACCAATTTTTGCAGTCTGAAATTGGCCAATCAAGATGTATTGATTATTACTGGTGATTAGAATGCAAAAGTTGGAAACAAAGAAGAATCACTGGTAGTTGGAAAATATGGCCTTGGTGTTAGAAACGATGCCAGATATTTCATGATAGAATTTTGCAAGATCACCAACTTATTCTTGCAAATACCTTTTGTTTTGGTTACTTCATGTTGCTCTAATAGAAAAATATCACAAATGGGATGGCTTTAACAAACAAGAGTTTATGCTTTTACAGTTGTGGAGGCTAGAAGTCTGAGTTCAAAATGCCACCCTAGGGGCTGGGTGAAAGCCCTTCAACCTTGGTCTTCAGCTCTGCCTCTTTCTCCTGGCCCACTGAAGCTGGAAGCTTTCTTCACTCAGGTAGCTGCTGGCTACTGAGGCTGACAAACCCAAGGTTGACAAGTGAAAAGGCATGGTCCAAATATTACCAAACCACATGGCAGGCCATTGATTCAAGTTCATTAAGAGTCCCAAGATCAGCAGACAACATGGCAGGCTGCTGAATAATGACTCGGCTACATGCAGGATTCAAGCGTGCCAAAAGCTACAGACTAGTCCCAAAGCTTCTCCTTATATACTGGAAGCAAACCACATCCCTAAGGCAGCTACTCAGCTGCTCCAGTGGATTCCACCATGGAGATGATTACTTATCTCACCATGGGGAATAACTACATGCAGCTACCCAGCCACTCAAAAACAAGCCCAGCCAAAACGACACATAACTTTAACTACCACACCTTTTTTCAACAACATCAATGACAGCTATACATGTGGACCTCAATCAGATTGAATATATCTGTGGAAAGAGGCAATGGAGTAGCTCAGTATCTTTAACCAAAACAATGCCAGGAGCTGACTGAGGAACAGACCATCAATTACTCATATACCAGTTTAAGATGAAGCTAAAGAAAATTTTAAAAATCCACGAGAACCAAAATATGACCTTGATTATATCCCACCTGAATTTAGAAACCATCTAAAAATAGATTTGATGCATTAAACAGCAATGACTGAAAACCAGAGCAATTGTGGGATGACATCCAGAACATCATACATGCAGACAGCAAAATGTCATTAACAGGACAGAAAAGAAAGAAAAGACCAAAATGAATGTCAGAAGAGACTCTGAAACTTGCTTGCCCTTGAATGAGAGTAGCTAAAGCAAATGGAAGAAATGACAAGATAAAGGATCTGAATGGAAGATTTCAAAGAACAGCTCAAGAAGACAAAGTCAATTATTATAATGAAATGTGCAAAGATTTGGAGTTAGAAAACCAAAAGGGAAGAACACACTTGGCATTTCTCAAGCTGAAAGAACTGAAGACAAAATTCAAGCTTCAAGTTGTAATATTGAAAGATTCTATGGGCAAAATGTTGAATGATGCAGGAAGCATCAAAAGAAGATGGAAGGAATTCACAGTCATTGTACAAAAAAGAATTGGTCTATGTTAATCTACTTCAGGACGTCGCATAGGATCAAGAACCAATGGCATTGAAGGAAGAAGTCAAAGCTACACTGAAGGAGTTGGCAAAAAAAAAAAAAAAAAGGCTGCAGGAATGGACAATACCCACTGAGATCTTTCAGCAAATGGATGGTGCGCCAGAGGCACTTACTCATCTATGCCAAAAAATTTGGAAAACAGCGACCTGACCAACTGACTAGAAGAGATCCATATTTGTACCCATTCCAAAGAATGGTGATCCAATAGAATGTGGAAATTATTGAACAATATAATTAATACCACACACAAGTAAGATTTTGCTGAAGATAATTCAAAATGGTTGCAGTAGTATATTGACAGGGAACTTCCAGAAACGCAAGATTCAGAAGAGGATGTGGAACAAGGGATATCATTGTTGATATAAGATGGATCTTGGTTGAAAGCAAGGAATATCAGAAAGATGTTTAATTGTGTTTTATTGACTATGCAAAACATTCAACTATGTGGATCATAACTATTATAAATAACATTGAGAAGGATGGAAATTCCAGAACACTTAATTATGCTCATGAGGAACCTGGACAGAGACCAGGAGGCTGTTGTTCAACAGAACAAGGGGATACTGCATGGTTTAAAATCCAGAAGGGAGTTTGTCAGAGTCATATCCATTCACCATACTTATTCAATCTGTATGCTGTGCAAATGATCTGAGAAACTGGACTATATGAAGTCAGGATGAAGGAAGACTCATTAACAACCTGCAATATGCAGATGACAAAACTTTGCTTGCTGAAAGTGACGATGACTTGAAGCACTTACTAATGAAGATTAAATACTACAGTCTGCAATATGAATTACACCTCAATATAAAGAAAATGAAAATCATCACAACTGGCCCAATAAGCAGCATCATGCTAAATGGAGAAAAGATTGAAGTTGTCAAAGATTTCATATTACTTGGATCCACAATCAACACCAATAGAAGCAGTAGTCAAGAAATCAGACATTGTACTGCACTGGGCAAATTTGCTGCAAAAGATCTCTAAGTGTTGAAGAGCAAAGATGTCCCTTTGAAGACTAAGGTGCACCTAACCCAAGCCATGGTATTTTCAATTGCCTCATATGCATATGAAAGCAGGACAATGAATAAGGTGGACCAAAGAAGAGTTGATGCTTTTTGAGTTGTGGTGTTGGTGAAGAATACTGAAAGTACCATGGACTGCCAGAAGAACTAACAGAGCTGTCCTGGAGGAAGAGCAGCTTAGAATGCTCCTTGGATGTGAAAATGCCCAGACTTCATTTCATGTACTTTGGTCATGTTGTCAGAAGAGACCACTCCCTGAAGAAGAATATCATGTTTGGTAAAGTGGAGGGTCAGTGAAAAATGGGGAAGACCCTCAGCAAGATAGATTGGCACAGTGGCTGCAACGATGGGCTCAGGTATAGCAAGGATTAAGAGAATGATGCACAACCAGACAGTGTTTCTTTCTGTTGCACATGGAGTCACTATGAGTCAGAGTCAATTTGACAGCACTTAGCAACAACAGCGAAGAATCTTTAGGGCAGCAGACTGCCACATTTCCTTTCTGTGGAACGACTAGTGGATTCAAACCACTGACCTTTTTGTTAGCAGCCTGGAGCTTAACCACTATGCCATCAATACCCCCTCTCCAAAAAGAAAAAAAAAAAAAAAAAATTATTGCTGCAGCTAGCATTTATTAGGGCCTAAGGCATTTGACTGCTTACCAGGTGGCTGGCTGTTCAAACCGACCAGCTGCTCCTTGGAAGGAAAACTGGGCAATCTACTTCCATAGAAATACTGCCTCACAAAGCCAAGGAGGGGTCACTAAGAGTCGGAACTGACTCGATGGCAGTGAGTTTGGTTTGGTTTTTAAACTAAATACATACATTATAGAACTTAATCCTTTCAAGAACCTTATGCATTAGATAATCTTCTGCTAATGAAATAGCTGAGGCAAAGAAAGGTTAAAGAGATTGTTCAAAATCACACAGCCAGTGGGCAGCAGAAAAGGATTTGAATTGTTCATACTTTGGTCTATTTATTTTCAGCATATATTTTTGGACAGACGGATAAACAGATAATTGGGTCCCAAAAGATAAGTGCCATTTTATATGCCGTTTTTTTCACTAACATCATATTTAGGAGCATTTTCTCATGCCATTCAATCTTCTTCAATAAAAAGATTTTTCATGGCTTCATAGTATGCTGGTGGCTTGGATGTGCCATAGTGCATTCGAACTTTTTCCTGTCATTGACCCTTCTTTTCCCCTTTGCTACTATCTGCAACATAAAATGATGCATGTCTTCATGCATATCTCTTTAGTAATGTTTTGATTTATTTCTTTAGGAGATTCTTGCGTTTGGAGTTCCTGTGTCAAAAACTGTAAACCTTCTTAATCTTCTTGATATTTAATTTGAACTTCTTTTCCTACTTGATTGTATTGATTTTAATTTCCATTCCATTTCACAAAAGTTCCCATCTCATCACTCTCCATGACACTGGGTATTAAAAACTTTTAATCATTGTCAATTTGATAGGTAAAAATTAATATTGCATTGTTTATTTATGTTTAAAATTTTGTTATTATAGAAATTTCAAGTATACATAAAAGCAGAAAGAAAGAGTAGTGAACCTTGTGTACCCATTGCCCCACTTCAATAATTACTGGTATTTTATTGCATTGTTACTCTAATTTTCACATGTTATTCCTAGAGAGGTTGAAAATTTTGCATATTTATTGGCTTTTGTACTTCTTCTGAGGATTGCCTGTTCATTTCCTTTCAGCTGAGTCTTTCTTATAAATTGTATCATTCCTCAGACATTAAGAGTTTCATGTGTGGCAAAATTATTTTGCTGGCTTCTTATTTGCCTTTTAATTATACTCATCATTTCCTTGTATGAAATACAGAATTTATTTTTTGAAGATAAGATCTGTCAGCCCAAATCCAACATCGTGTTACCAGGCAGTATTTGTATTTTAAATCTTCTCTCCATTGGAGTAATTTGCTTTTACTTTGAGTTATTTGCTTCCAGAAAGATGTGGTGGGCATTAGCATTGCTGATCAAATATTTCAGTTTCTTGGCCTTTCTAGATAACTCCCCTTTAAAGTCAGAAATGCATTGTGGCTTGTGTTGCCCAATCACAGATGGGGGTGTCATTTCCAGTTTCAAGCTTTAAGAGTACAGGTGACTTGTCTTACCCCTTCACCAACACTGCAGTGATCTCAGAAGTATAGCACAAGATAAAGCCTCCATCTGCCTGGATCCTTGAACAAAGCCACCTTGCCAATGCACTTTGGACATGCTGTATGACTGGGACATAAACATCTGTTGTACTAACCAATTGAGATATGGGGTTGGTTTCACTCAGGGTATCCTGACCTCTTTATGTGCACAACTCATTACATCTTCTTTCCTTCTACCCTGGACAATACCAACACTTTGTATAATGGTCTAGATCCCAAGTCACAACCTGGCTATCCTGATTAGTATAGAAATGTATATTGATGATAGAATCTTTGACTAAGCCTTGCTGGTTAAGTGCAGGGCACCCAGTTAAAGTTAAATTTCAATGACTAATGAATAATTTTTCAGTGTATCTTCCATGCAGTGTGTGGAAGATAAATGAAAAGAAAACAGTTGTCCTCAAGTCAATTCTTACTCATGTCAATTCCACGTGTGCCTGAGTAGAACTGTGCTTCACAGACTTGTCAGTGGCTATAATCGTGTAATCTTACCTCTTTAAAGTATTAAAATGCAAAGATGTCACTTTGAAGACTAAGATGTGCCTGATCCAAGCCATGGTATTTTCAGTCATGTATACACGTGCATGTGAAAACTGGACAATGAATAAGAAAGACTGAAGAATGAATTTGAATATGGTGTTGGTGAAGAATGTTGAATGTACCATGGACTGTCAGAAGAAAAAAAAATCTGTCTTGGAAGATGTACAGCCAGAAAAATCCTTAGACGTAAGGATGGTGAGACTTTGTCTCACATACTCTGGATATGTTATCAGGAGGGACCAGTCCCTGAGGAAGGATATCATGCTCGATAAAGTAGAGAGTCAGCGAAAAAGAGAAAGACCTTTAACAAGATGGATCAACACAAAGACTGCAATGATGGGCTCAAACATAGCAATGACTGTGAAGACGGTGCAGGACAGGGCAGTGTTTTGTTCTGTTGTACGTAGAGTCACTATGACTTAGAAGCAACTCTATGGCACCTAACAATAATATGTTGTGGTGGTTATGTTTTTGTGTCAACTTGGCTAGGCCTGGTTGAGTGACTGGGAAGCTGGTGGCAGTTATTCCCCATGATGAGACTGGCAGTCAACTCCGTGGTGGGATCTACCGCAAGCAGCTGAGTAGCTGCCTTTGGAATGTGGTCTGCTTCCTGTATATAAGGAGAAGCCTTGGGGATAGTCTCTAGCTTATGGCACACTTGGACTCTGCATGTACCCGTCCATGTCTTTGTTCAGCAGCCTGCCATGTGCTGCAGACCTGGAGACTTACAATGGACTTGAATTAATGGCCTGCTATGTGGTTTAGTAACATCAGGACTGTGCCTTTTTACTTGTCAACCTTGGGCTTGGCAGCCTCAGCAACCAGTAGCTGTTTGAGTGAAGAAAAGCCTCTAGCTCCAGTGGGCCAGGAGCTGGAGGCAGAGCTGAAGCCCAAGGGTGAGGGGCTTTCACCAGCTCCTAGAGCCTGGCACTCAATTTGAACTCAGACTTAAAGCCTCCAAATTATAAGAATAAACTCCTGTTTGTTAAGGCCATCCCATTGTGGTATATTCCTGTCAGAGCAGCACTAGGTAACCAGAACACATGTTATGGAAGTTTTCAGGTCTTTCTTTTGAGCTACCTCTGGGCTTACTTGGACCTCTAATCTTTGATTAGAAGTCAATTGCCTTAACCATTTGCACTACCCAAGGACTCCATTTGGGAGATACACTGAAAATAATTCATTGTTTTTCTGAAATTCAAATTTAACTGGTGTTCTGGTTATCCAGTGCTGCTCTGATAAGAATATACCACAAATGAGATGGTCTTAACAAATAGGGTTTATTATCTTATAGTTTGGAGGCTTTAAGTCCAAGTTCAAAGTGCCAGGCTCTAGGGGCTGGGTGAAAGCCCCTCAGCTTTGGGCTTCGGCTCTGCCTCCAACTGCTGGCCCACTGGAGCTAGAGGCTTTTCTTCACTCAGACAGCTGCTGGCAGCTGAGACTGAGAAGCCCCAAGGTTGACAAGTAAAAAGGCACAGTCCTGATGTTACCAAACCACATGGCAGGCCATTAATTCAAGTCTCTTGTAAGTCCCAAGGTCGGCAGAGCATTGCAGGCTGCTGAACAGCAACAAGGCTGCATGCAGGGTGGAAGCATTCCATAAGCTAGAGACCATTCCCCAAGGCTTCTGCTCATATACAGGAAGCAGACCACATTCCCTAAAGCAGCTACTCAGCTGCTCACAGTAGATTCCACCATGGAGTTGACTGCCAGTCTCATCCTGGGGAATACTACATTCAGCTGCCCAGCCACTCAACCAGGCCCAGCCAAGTTGATACACAAACTGAACTACCACAACTGAGTGTTTTGTATTTTCATTTGCTAAATGTGGCAACCTTATTTCTGGGTCCTTGAATATAGCAGACTGTCTTTTGGGATTCTTCATCCATTACTGAGTACCTCACTGGGACATGAGCTTTTTTCCTCCAAGATCTTGTGGTAGTCACTCCATTATCTTCAGTCACTTAGTATTTTATCAAATTCTAAAACCAGTTTGACTGATTTGTTCCTAAAAGGAAAATATTTCACCAGGCTGTTTCAGTATTGTTTTGTCTTTATTAATTTTGCCTAGTTGTCAATGAGAAGTTCATTTTGCATAATCAGCTCAGGGAAGTTTCTCTTATTATGTGCTTGATTAATGCATCTTCACATTTAATCTTGTCTCTCAAGAAGTCTCTGGGTTTCAGATTTCTACTTCTGTACTCTTGTCCATTATATTTCTTTTATGTCATTGTTTTAATCTCTTTGTCTTTTGCTTCTGTATCATAAGAACACTTTTATAGCACCTTCCACATCACTGACTCAATTTTCTGCAGTGTCAATTCAGTTCTTTATAGTTTCCAATGTAGATTTTAATTCTGCTACTGTGCCTTTGGTTTCCTATATTCAGCCACTCCCTTTTCATCTGATTATTGTCTAAACTTCTCAGCTTCTATTATTTATTTCATAAGTTCATTTTCCTCAATTTTGTTATAATCACAAAGCAAATGCATTCTAAAATTTACTTCTGTTTCTATATTTTAGACATATGCATTTCTTCTGCACCTTGAATGTAATGTTTGGTGTTCAAAATCTCTTTGTATGTTCATTGCTTTCTCTTAGCTATTTCTTGAATAAAGAACCATTTCTTTATGTCTAAAGTTTGTTAACAGATGTGAAGGGACTCTTCTTTGGTTTTTCTCTCTCTGCCTACCTGGCTTCCATAGAAATCCTGTTTCAGATCTTGATCGTGAAGACTGGTTTATGTACACAAGTCTTTGTGTACACTTTCTTTTATCAGGAATTGGTTATTTAGTGAGCTCTACCATCCTGAAGAGCAACAGCTACTCCAGCTACCTGGTACGCTGACTCTGCAGAGAATTATTCTGAGAGAATGTGAAGCCATCTGCCCTTTTCTCTTGCCAGAAAGACTACATCAAATACTAGAATGCCCAGAATGTGTATTTCCAACTCAGGTTAGGGAGGTGCATAAAAACCCTCAGCATTCCTGCCTCTCCCATTCCTGCAAAACTCTTGGCAACATCCCTGATTCTCCAATCTCTTTCTCCTTTCAACCCATGCAGCCCTTTACTAGTACCACGTTGATTGTCAGTATAATACTCTCCACTACATCCTGCTGAGAAGTCTCTGTGCCTTTGACAAAGTACTGCACCTCCAAGGTTGTTTTCAAGGCCTGTTTGAGATGCTTAGCATGCTAGCCTGCCCAAACACACACACGGAGACTCTTTCTTTCTCATTCTCTCTCCCTCTCTCTCTCTCTCTCATACACACACACACACACAAGTCTGCCCCCCAATACTCTTTCTCACACACACACATGCATGTACATATACACAATATGCACATCACATGCCTGCCATCTGACATTCCAGTGCCCAGGCTGGCACACCCATTCTATCTGAGTACCAGAGTAACCCTTTCATTCTCAGGTTTTTTAAAAATCAGGTAAAGATGTCTCATTGAAAACTAAAGATCAGCAATCTATTTTCCCCAATCTGTTCTCTCCCATGTCCACCTGTGATGCCAACCAATGTTATCATGGCATTAACCAATCCAGATTTCTCTGCAGCCACCTGCAATGCATGGCTGACTTTATCCCTCTCTATGCTTGCCAGAAACTGTATCCCATGTGTCACTACTGAGCAAGTGGGGGAGGAGAGGATTTGAATGGCAGCCTTCTTGTTCTGCAGAAATTGTGAATATGACACACAAATAAAGACACTGTGGTTGGGAACTGCAGAATTTCCCATCAGAACTATAGCACCTCAGTTCCTCTACTTGGCTGCAAGGGAAATTCTCCAGGGGGTGGACACAGGACCATCAAGGATTACACAGACAATGGCAAGAAGAGGATGATGTAAGACATGACAGGGACCCTGTGCTGAAGTTCCCACAGGCAAGGACCAACCATTGCTGATGTGTATGACAGTCCTGCTCGAACATATGTCTTTTTAGTTTAAGATTGCAAAACTCCTCTTGTTTGGATGACAGGTGGTTGGGATCATTATTTGTCATTCACCAAACCCACAGGAGAGTCTGGAGGGGAGGGAAGAAGTCAAGGTCTCAGGGTCAGACCTAATGGAAACTCTTGAGCAGCCACAGATGGATACAACCTGCCTGACACTTCATTTTTATCAGTCACAAAATAGAGATAAAAATACTTAACTTGCACACCTGTTGTGCAGATTAGATGAAAGCGCAGTCCTAAAGACTTTGGCAAAGTGCTCAAAACCTGTTCATTGTTATCATGGCATATTCTCCTTTCATGTAAGATAGTTATGCATGTATGGATCTTATTTTTCAGCATAGACTGTGTTTTTTATCCTTGTATCTTCCTCTGTTTTCCTTTAGTAACTTAGTTCCAATAATATAGCAGGGACTTTGTAATTATTTTTTGGTTTAATAAACTAATGTTTGAATAATAACTGAATGAGTGATTATCTGATGAAATGTTAAGATTACTAACTTAGGAAAGCTAGAAGCAGTTAGTAAATTTCCTTTAGCAACTTGGGGGACCAAGTGAGAGGGATTGAGGCCCCTCTAGGTGATGCTGAGTGATGCACTGCAAGCTGTTCACTCCAGATATATTTTCCACTATAATGTATGTGTCTCGAGATTATGACCTGAGTCATACTGGTCTCTGTATCCTCTAGCGTGGCTCATGGTAAGCCCTCAGAAGTTGTTGTCTGAATAGAGCAACAGATGGGTGGAGTAGCTACTTATACCTTGACTTTGATGATGCTTGGGTTATACTGCACTGCATCTCCCCACTCCTGCATCAGTTCTGCTGTCGGCAACGCCTTGTACACCAGGGCCGTAATGTGCTCACTTGCCCCTCCTCGTACCACGACCACCAAATCTTCCACAGAAGTCTTTCTCTTGTTCCTATCTGAAATTGACATGGAAAGCTGACATGTCATGGAGACATCCACTGTAGTATCTTGGAATTTATTGCAACTCAACCAATAATGGTACCATAATATTCACAGAGCCCAGCCCTGGGAATGTGGGGTGGACCAGGAGCATCCCTACCTCTAGCGAAGTCATGATCCAAGGCACAAAATGGAAGCTTACGCAACAACACATAACACAAGTCAGGGAAAGGCAAAGAAGGGATTTTATTTTGAGCATCTCTAAGTTCCAGTTATTGAGTGACTTTATCCAAGACTGATCAATTGATCAATCAATCTATTCACAGATATAAATAGATAGGTGATTCAAATAGATGTTAGATAGATGACAGAAGAGACAGATGATGGCCAATAGAAAATGATAGATAGATAGATAGATAGATAGATGATAGAAGATAGACAAGTATCAGGTATTTGTTTTATCCTGATAGTAATTCTCTGAACCAGCATTACATTAGCTCTACAAATGATGAAACTGATGATGAAACTCATGACTGAAACTGTAAATTACTTGCCCAGGCTTATAATGCTAGTAGGTCATAGAGTCAAATTTTAAACAAGGTCTGACTACTTTTAAAGCCACCACTCCTTGGTCAGATAACTTTCACATAACCTCCATCCTGGGGGAGGAGTGTGGTAGAGCCCATGTGACTGTAAACTTGGTTCATACCCTCCACCCTAGTCACTCTGCAAACTTTTGCCAGACATGAATCTCAGTTCTTTTTTCTAGCCTGTAGTCTCAGGAAAATAATTTATACAGTGTGATGTTTCTTTTTTCATTACCTACAAAGTGGATCCTCTGAATCTATGTAAAGAATAAATGGCTCAATATTTGATAATGATTGATCTTTTATTGTGTACCTAAGTGATATACATGCATTAACTCGCTTAATCTTCACTATGAAATAGGGACTATATATATGATCCTCCTCTTACAGATAAGAAATCCTAGGCACAAGATGTGAAGGAGCTTACCCAGACAGCCCTGCCCAAGCTCTAAGCTGTATCACTTCTTTGTATTTGATGACACATGTAAATAAACTCATAAAGACTGGACCTGGATGTGGTAGATACTAAACAGTGGCTCCTATACAATGATTAGTATTTCAAGTTGCTAGGGGACTGCCCGGTAAGCTCCCAGTCATGTCAGTGAGTCATATTGACTCTAATTCATCTATGTGCCCAACACCCAAAGAGCTGGTATAAAGTGGTGACTCAAATATGAATCCGAAACATCTGAACATCATAAAAAAGTGAATCTTATACACTGCTGGTAGATGTGTAAATTGGTACAAGTATTTTAGAAAACAGTTTAGAATTATCCAGTCAAGAGGAAAAAGTGTCTATTCTGCATCACAGCATTTCTGTTTCTAGATATATCCCTGAAAAAATACTTGCACATATGTACCAGATGAGTGTGTAAAAATGTCCATAGCAGCATCCACTATAGTTACTTGAAACAGGACATAACCCAAATGTCCACTAACAGTATATTCATGTAATAAAATACGATGTAGCAATGGAAATGAACTAACTGTGTTGTTAGTGTTGTCTGCCATAGAGTCAATTCCTACTCATAGCAACCTTATGTGACAGAGTAGAACTGCCCCATGGTGTTTTGTAGGCTATAATCTTTATGGCAGCAGATTGTCAGGTCTTTTGTCCAGTGGAGCCTCTGATGGATTTGAACCACTGACCTTTTGGTTAGCAACAGAGCACTTAAGCACTGCGCCACCAGGACTCCTTGAACTGGCTGTAGTTATGCACAAAAACATGGACATATCTTCCAAGCATGACGTTGAAAGAAATAATACTAAAAAGATTACATTCCATTCATATAAAATTCTAAAACAAGCAACACTGAACCATGTTCATTAGTGACACAGATAGGCAGAAAAACTATAAAGAAAGACAGAGAATGTTTTTATACAAAAAGTAACAATAGTAATCTCAAAAAGGGAGGGAAGGATTATGATCGGCAGGGATTTCTGGGGTGCTGGGTGTTCTATTTAGTAACCTGGTGGGAATTTATAAGTCTTCTTTAAACAGTTTTTATGTTTAACCCTCTTTTCCATGTATGAGACACATCATGCAACCCAGCCCCACGAAATGAAAAAATACACAACAATCCCAACAGAAAGACAGTCACAGTGCAGAGTGTTCTAGACTAGTAGCTGATTTTTGGTTGGTGCTGTTTTATTTCAGCTGTGGAAATCTTTCTTCAGGTATAATGTTAGGCACAAGCTTAACATGCAGAATAGAGAAATCAGAGCTGCTTGTGATGCAGAAGGACTCAGGGAACTGAAGGCCTGCTGTTCAGCCTGTCTTTCCTACTCCACTCCCTGTGTTGATTCCAAGTTCCACTCCCTTGTGCTGGTTCCAAGTTCCCTGCTTCCAGATACCTGGCTCTATACTCTGGCTTCAATTCCCACCTCAAGTCTGGTCCCCTTGCCATTTGGGATCTGCCACAAGATTTATTATGGCTTTGTCTGATTTATGGCTTAGTCTTCATATCACCCATTACCTAGTAAGGACTAGTCTGCTCATCTACCTACCCCACAACCTCTGCATCTCCATCCCAACCCTAGAATTCTACCTCTAGCCAAGCCAACTCCCAGACTTCAGGGTAGATTTTCATTGCTGATTTTTTTTCTCCCACCTAAAAAAGCTGAACTTGATACTTTATTTTCCAAGTTGCTGTTCAAACTTTCCCTCCCCCAAAAAATCAGCTTTAATGCCCTAGGTTGGAGTTGGTGCTTGTCATTGTCTCCTCCTTGCTCTTTAGTTGTTTGCCTTCCCTTACAAGAGTACTAGGAAGGAAGGGATTCTGCCTAATTAATTTGTTATACTTAGTACATTTTTAGGAGCTCTGGTAGCATAGTGGCTAAGGCACTTGACTGCTAACCAGAAGGGTGGCGGTTCAAACCCACCAGCCACTCCTCGGAAGGAAGATGGGGCAATCTACTTCCGTAGTGATACTGCCTCGGAAACCCAAGGAGGGGTCGCTATGAGTTGGGGCCGACTCGATGGCAAACAACAACAACAAGTACGTTTTTATTGGATGAATTATTATTTCAATTGAAATGTCTCAGAATCCCCAGTCTTTAACTTAAAGAAAGACAGGGACAGGTAGACAATCGATTATAAATACAGAAATCATATTCCACTGTCACTCACCTCCTATTTCCTCCAGAATGGCATCACACAGGCCCACTGACACACCCACCTTGATTGACACCATTTTGATGGTCCCTTGAACTTTAAAACCATGCTTGGCACAGTCCCGGACATCGTCAAGAGTGAAATCTAGAAAAAGCAAGAAAAGAGGCCCATGATTTAAAAGATAATTCACTTTTTCCCAAGGATAGATTGGAGTCCTGGTGGCACAATGGTTAAGCACTCAGATTCCAGCCATCAGGTCAGTGGTTTGAACCTACCAGGTATTCCGTGGGAGGAAAATGTGGCAGCCTGCTTTCATAAGGATCATAGCCTTGGAAACCCTGTAGGGCACTTCTATTTTGTCCTTATAGAGCCACTATGAGTTGGAACCAACTTGATGGCAAGGGTTTTTCTGTGATGGATTCCAGAGGCCTAGTCCTTCCTGGCTGCCAAAGGGCCCCAAAGGGACTCAGGGTCAAATAAATGTGTTATCAATCCCATTTATTGTACGCAGGTGTAATGGTTAATTGTATGTGTTAACTTGGGTAGGCTAAAGTGCCCAGTTGTTTGATCTAACACAAGCCTAATTGCTGTTATAAAGTAGTTTTTAAAAAATTCCTGCCACCATCTAGCCCATTCTGACTCAGGGAGACCCCATATGAAGCACACTGTTCCATAAGGTTTTTAGTGGCTCATATATTTCATATTACTTGGATCTACAATCAACACCAATGGAAGCAGCAGTCAAGAAATCAGATGTCATATTGCACTGGGCAGATCTGCTGCAAAAGATCTCTTTAAAGTGCTGAAGAACAAAGATGTCTCTTTGAAAACTAGGGTGCACCTAATCCAAGCTATGGTATTTTCAATCATCTCATATGCATTTGAAAGCTGGACAATGAATAAGGAAGATTAAAAAAGAACTGATGCCTTTGAATTGTGGTGTTGGCGAAGAATACTGAAAGTACCTGGGACTGCCAGAAGAACTAACAGATCTGTCCCGGAGGAAGTGCAGTTGGAACGCTCCTAGGAAGTGAGAATGGCCAGACTTCCTCTCACTTTGATCATGTTGTCAGGAGGGGCCATTCTCTGGAGGATATCATGCTTGGTAAAGCGGAGGGTCAGTGAAAAAAGGGAAGACCCTCAATGAGATGGATTGACACAATGGCTGCAATGATGGGTCAAGTATAGCAAGGATTGTTAGAATGGCATAGAATTGGGCAGTGTTTCATTTTCTGTTGTCCATAGGGTTGTTATGAGTCAGAGTTGATTCGACGGCACCTAACAACAACAACAGTTTTTTGGAATTATATCACAAGGCCTTTGTTCTAAGGTTTAACCATCTGTACTGCCCAGGGACTCCTATGAAGTATTGATATGTGATTAAATCAATTGGCCTTAAGTAAAGCAGATTGCCTTCCATCACGGAGGTGGGCCTCAACTAATCAGTTGAAGACCTTAACAAAAAGGGTATGTTCTGCTTCCAGACTATAAATAGACATTTTTCTACAACTTCCTCATGTTTCACTTTTCCTATCATTAGACTTATGGATTTGGGGACACAAGCCTGCAAGCATCTCCATCTTGTCACCAGGCCTACAGATTTTGGGCTTGCCAACCAAAATCAAACCAAACTCACTGCCAACGAATTGATTCCAATTCATAGCAAGTCCCATTGGATTTCCAAAGCTGTAAATCTTTACAGAAGCAGACTGCTTCATCTTTCTGCCATGGAGCAGCTGGTGGGTTCGAACCACCGACCTTTTGGTTAGTAGCCAAATGACAATTGTGTGAGCCAATCCCTTAAAATAAATCAACCAATCTTAATCTCTCTCTCTCTCCAGATTTATTTATTTATTTCTCACTGGTGCTGTTTCTCTAGAGGAACCTAAGACAGCAACTACTGGCACCAGGGCAGAGACTTCACATGAGATTGGGGTTGGTCTCCCTTTCCAGGCCCCTCTGAGCATTTTTTGCTATCTTCTGAATAGGAGATGTGCCCAGAGTCATTTTCTATAAATGTGAGTCCTTATAAGTCTCTAAATTTGGATCCAGTGAATATAGAGGCTGTTGAAATTCTCTTCCTCTGACCCAGCTCCTCTAATCTTTGATGTAGTGGAAAGAACTTGTTAATAAATTGATTGAGGTGGCGGTTGTTTTTAGTTGCCATCAAGTTCATTGCTACTCATGGCAACTCAGGTGTGCAGAGTAGAGCTGCTCCATAGGGTTTTCAAGATTGTGACCTTTTAAAAGCTGACTACCAGGCTTATCTTCCAAGATGCCTCTGAGTAGGTTCAAACTGCCAAACTTTTCACGTAGTAGTGGAGTGCTTAACAGTTTGTACCACCCAGGGATTCCTTGATTAATTGAGGGAATATACATAAAGTCTCTGGAATAGATTGCCTGACAAAAAGGTAGGGACTGATACATACTAATTCCCCTCATTTCCTCTTCCATTTTGAACCACTTCCCATTTCCTCCCTCCCTAATTCTCCCTGCAGCATTGTCCTCTCCTGTTCCTGCTAAAATTTCAAATGTGACTTGTGAGTGTCTTTCAGTAGAGCAGCACTATAAGGCCACTGCAGGCATACAAGAGCAACCTTGAGTATGGCAGTTGTCTTGCAATGCTGACATGGATCAAAACATATTCCTTGAAACACTAACTCTGGGAGCCATTAGCAGGTATCACAAGAAAAAGGGCTTCTGTTGTCAAATGAAAGAGCCCTGGTGGTGCAAATAATCAAGCACTTGGCTGCTAACTGAAAGGCTGACTGTTTAAACCTAGTCAGTAGTTCTGCAGATAAAAGATCTGCTTTTCCCAAGATTATAGCCAAGAAAACCCTATCCGACAAACGTGCAATCAAAAAGGTTGAAGAAGTCACTTAATTGCCATGTGCATTGTGAAACTCCAAGAGTGGGATATTATGCAACATGTCCCAAACTTAGTTGACCACAGAGCCATTATTATTATTTTTTTTTTTTAGCACTTTCATTATTCTCATTTTTAAAAAATTGTGATTTGGGTGAAAGATTATAGAGAAAATTCACTTTCCATACAGCAGTTCACACACATATTGTCTCATGCATTGACTACAATTTATCCCAATGCAACAGCACAGAGCCATTTTTGTAGAAAAATGGTTTGAGGAACCAGAAAATGCATGTTTGAAAATAGTGGTATTTCTGATTTGTCAAGACTAAGGTCACACTGACACCCATTTCCATTATACACCATGTGTTTCCTTACAAGGCCCCAGGGTGAACACAGTTTGTACTTGGATTCTAACTTAAAGGTTGATAGTTTGAATCTACCCAGTGACACTGAAGAAGAAAGACCTAGCAATCTGCCTCCATAGAGCTAAGAAAACCCTATGGAGCACTTCTACTCTGCAACACATGAGGTGGCCATGAGTTGGCATTGCCTTGACAATAATGGGTTTTGTTTTTTGGGTTTTGTTTCCCCTGCAAATATACTTGAAACCAAGCCCTGGCACTGCTTCTGCAGAGTGTGTGACCCAGGGAAGTTCACCTAACCCCAAAAGAAACATGTTGTAGGAAGAATAAAAAAAAGCAAATCTGCTGCTGTGGAGTCAATTCCAACTCAGAGCAACCCTACATGACAGAGAACTGGGTTTCCAAGGCTATAAATCTTTACAGAAGCAGACTGCCACATCTTTGTCCCATGCAGTGGTTGGTGGGTTCAAATCACTGACCTTTTGGTTAGCATAGAGTGCTTAACCACTGTGCCACTGGTGTTCCTTGTAGGAAAGAATACTAGATTGATAAACAGGAATCACACGTTATACTCGTAGTTCATTATAACTGGAAAGACCTGGGTGTGAAATTATTTGATTTTACTGTGAGGAAATACCACTGTTTGATGTGTGTGTGTAAAAGGGATTGTAGGGGAGGAATAGAAGTTGAATATTTGTTAGGAGGTTATTAGTAATTTTGAATCTTACTACTTAAAGTGTAGTTTGTAGACCATCAAACATGTTGACGTAGCAGCATCAACATCCCCACAAAGCTTGTTAAAAATGCACTACCTTGGTTCCCATCCCAAACATATTGAGTCAGAATCTACCTCTTAACAAGATTCTCAGGTAATGTGTATGCACCTTAAAGTTTGAGAAGCACTGGTCTCAGAGTGAGCCTAAGGTGGTCAGTAAAGATGAAAAGAAAATATAATTTGAAGGTAGAGCTGATGGTCCTTGCTGATAGGTTGGAAGGAAGGAAAAATAATCAAAGTTGATTCCTAGATTTTTGGTTTGAGACAAATGGTTGGATGGTAGAACCATTTCTGAGATGTGGATGACTATGGAAGAAACATTTTGAGAAGGAAAGTCCAGTGTTCACTTTAGAGCATGTTGAGTTTGTGATGATTGTTAGACATTCAAATGGAGACATCAAAGACGCTTCTGAGTGCAGGAAAGAGATCCAGAACTGTTAAGGATTGAATTGTGTCCCTCAAAAATGTGTGTTGCAAATCCTCACCCCTACACCTATGAATGTAACCTCATTTGGAAATAGGGTTTTCTTTGTTGTGTTAATGAGGCTGTTATCAGTGTAGGGCATATCTTAAAGCTAACCACTTTTGAAATCTAAAAAGAGTGAATTAGGTACAGAAGCAATGAGCACAAATGAAGGAAAGATAGAAGCCAAGTGGAGACCACCAAGCAACTGAGGAACACTCCCCCTGGAGTGGACAGAGAGAGAGCCAGTTCCCTGAATCAGGACGTCTAACCTCTAAACTGTAACGATATCAATTTCTGTTCATTAAAGCCATCCAGTTGTGGTATTTCTCTTATAGCTGCACTGGAAAATGAAGACATGGATCAATGAACAGATTGGGATTTATCTGGATGTGGATGGTATTTAAAGCCATGACACTGGATGAGGACTTCTAGACAGAGAAAGCAATTGTAGAGGAGAGAATGCAACACAGACACTGTCTGTCAAGAAGAGTAGGAGGAAATCTGCAGATGAAATTGTGAAGGTGTAGCCAGGTGGCTGAGGGTAAATTAGGACAGCCTATGATTCTTCCCCTCCAACTCATGGAAAGCTCTCTTATCGACTCATAGTTTGCTTGTGCCCCACCAAGAAAGCCAGGGTCCCCTGGGAAGCATACCTGCTCTCTCCATGGCCTCCTGGTTCAAAATGAGGGCATACTCATAAATGCCTCTGAGCACAGCCTCTGTGATGTAATGGGTCCCATAATCACGGAAGAGGTCTCTGTACTCCCCGTAGCTGTACTCCAGGGGCAGCCGCTTAACTCTCTGAAGGAATTCGTAATGGAGCATGAGGCTTCTGGGCTTCAGCTTGTAATGTGCAACTTCAAGGTCAGAGCGCGCATGCAGAAATGTGCTTTTCTAAATGAAATACCAACATGGGAAAACCAGACCTTTAAAGTTAGGAATCTGGAACAAGGAGATGAACTTTACAAATACCATCTGATGTTCTTGGCCTGGGGTCATCACTCTTATGATTCCTTTAGGATACACAGGGAACAGGGTCTCTTTGATAAGCTTTCATTTCTCATAAATATTCCAATGTCCTTTTCAGCTTGGAAGAGTTTGCTCTTAACTCACCTCCATACTGTAATGAATAAGACACGTGAAGGGTAACCAGAAACAGACATGGCAGAGAGTGGCAGAAGCACATGAGGTTGTCTAATGAGATGCCACCAAGGAGCCATTTGTCTAGGGTGTGCTGGTCTACAAAGGCAACCTCTGCTTATGCCCTTGAAGAAAAGCCATTCAAGAAGCATAAAAGAAGTACTTTAGGGAGGCTAGATGTTATCATGTATGTGGCAAGAATCAGCGAACTATAGCCCACAGACTAGATGCAAGGCATGTTTCTGCTAAGAAAAAAAAAAAAAAAAAAAGTTATTGAAACATAGACACGTCTATTCATTTACATATTGTCCATGAAAAACTCACTGCTGTGGAGCTGGATCTGACTCATAGCGACTCCTCCTTGGGTTTCTGAGGTAATATCACTATGGAAGTAGATTGCCCAATCTTGCTTCCAAGGAGTGGCTGGTGGGTTTGAACTGCCAGCCTTCTGGTTAGCAGTCAAATGCCTTAGGCACTATGCCACCAGAGCTCCTATAGCTGCTTTCATATTAAAATAAGAGTTAAGTAGTTGTAAGAGGGACCCCAAGGTTCCACAAAGGCTAAAATATTTACCATTTACCACTAATTAATATTTACAGAAAAGTTTGGTGATTCTAGGTGTATGGGATAGACTCAGGGGTGGATTACCCAATAAGCAAGGTAAACATGGGCTTACTTATGCTTCCTTACTGATCTTTAGTGAATAATTTCACATGTGACACTGTTAACTACAGATTAGTAAGTAAACCCAAGTAGATGTAGTGAAACCCATGTGAATTGTTAATTACAGATTAGTGAGTAAACACAAGTAAGCTGTACTTACCTTGCTTACTGGGTATACTATCTCTGTCAGGGATTGTAAATTTGAAAAGAAGCTTTGATTCTATAGGAAGGTGCTATGGGGTTGGGAGAGAGACAGATGCCAGCCATATCTAGAAGCAGAATCTTTGATGTGGTGAAAAAAAGTGAAATTCAGCTGCTGACTGAAAGACTGGAAGTTCGAGTCCATCCCAAGACATTTTGGTAGAGAATCCTGACATTGGAAACCTTATAGAACACAGACTCTGACACCCATGGAGTCACTATGAGTTGAAATTGACTCAATGCAACTGGTAGGTCTACCACCACCACCAGTGCTGTTGAGTCAATTCCAATTCATAGAGACTGCCTGTGTGTCAGTGTGGAACTGCCTTTGTAGGATTTCCAATGGCTGACTTTTTGGAAGGGGATTACTAAACCTATCTTCCAAGTCGCCTCTGTGTAGACTCAAATCTCCAACTTCTCAGTTAGTGGTAGTGTGTTAACTGTTTGTACCACCCAGGGACTACAACTGGGAGTAGGTGGGTATGAACATAACCTGTGATGGTCAATTCCTATACAAGGGTACAGGCAAAGAAAAAGGAAAAAGGGTGTAAGATATCTATAAGATATATTCTGTCCCAATCCTTAAATTCTCAGCCAGGCTGACATATCACTTGGCTGATAGTCAATAAGGCATGCCAGTTTGAATTGTGACAGTAACCAAGGCCTGCTCACTTTGTTCCATGTTTTTCCCTTATTCCATTTCAGTCCTGCCCTGACAAGTTATGACTCTTCCTTCTCGATATCCCTCCTACATAACCAGCCACTAGGTTCTCTGTTCATTATTTATCCAAATATTTCAAGTCTTATCACCATAATCTTGGGTTGTTATAAAACTTCCTCTCTGATTCCCCTTCTTTCTCTAGCCTGTTTTCAATGCTCCTATCAGATGTGACTAAAACCTTATAATAATGCACTTCTGGGCTTATAATAAAACCACTCTTTGGCTCTCTATTACCTCCAGATTAAAATCATCTCCCTTACTCTGAATGTAAGACCTTCATAATATGTCCCTTGGTAGCCTCTCTGACTTCAACTTCTACAGCCTTGAATTCTAGCCCCACCGCATATTTTGCAATTTTCCACCACCCACCCCATATGTCAGCATTAACTAAATTTATCACTGTTTCCCAAACCTGCCTTTATTTCCCATGATATTTTGCACATGCTGTTCCTTCTACCTGAAATGCTCTTCCCTCTCTTTTCTGCCTAACACACACTGACTTATCTTTCAAAGCTCTGCTCAATTGTTGCCTCCTATTTAATTGTTGTTGTTAGCTACCATTGAGTCAGTCCCTGACTAATGGTAGTGACCCTGCACAACAGAACAAAATGCTGCCTGGTCCTTTGCCATCCCATTGATTGGTTGTGGAATGGACCATTGTGATCCATAGAATTTTCACTGGCTGATTTTCACAAGTAGATTATCAAGTCTTCCTTCCTAGCCCATCTTAGTCTGGAAGCTTCACTGAAACTGTTCAGTATCATAGCAATACTCAGTCCTCCACTGACAGACAAATGTTGACTATGCTTAAAGTGCTTTGGTTGGGAATTGAACCTGGGACTCTCTCATGGAAGGCAATAATTCTACCACAGAACCACCGATGTCCCCATTTCTATTTGATATCATGTTTGATTTCCCCAGACACACATTGCCTTCTCAAGGATTGCCCTGCACTTTACTTATATTTCCTTTATAGTTTATACAACCATACTATGTCACAACTGATGCAAAAAAGAAAAAGAAAAATTAACAGCAAATCATCTGCTTACATATTTACCTCTCCTACTAGACTGAGGGAGCTCTGGTAGCATAGTGCTTAAGGCACTTGACTGCTAACCAGAAGGCTGGCAGTTCAAACCCACCAGCCACTCCTTGGAAGGAAGATGGGGCAATCTACTCCCATAGGGATACTGCCTTAGAAACCCAAGGAGGGGTTGCTATGAGGCAGGTCTGACTCGACGGCACATAACAACAACAACAACAACACTAGATTGAAAGCTTGAAGGAAAAGATTATATTTATTTGTCTTTAGATTACAAGTTCCTAGTGTAATGCCAAGCACAGCATAAGTACCCTATAACTGTCCATTTGAATCAGGGAATTGGGAAAGGAGGAGAGAGTGGGAGAGACAGAAAAAAAAATGGATGGCACCCTTTATTTTTATTCTAATCAGTCCTATCCTTCAACACTGTTTATCAGTCTTGGGCCCCTCCTAACTGCCGTTCTGAGTCTAGAGACAGAAGAAACAGCCTCTTCCCTGAAGGAGCTCACAATATAGAAAATAAAGAAAGACAAGCAAAGACAATTACAATCTAATTTTTCACTACCCAACTCCTGCTGGCTAAGGTTTTGGCAGCAGAGACCTTCTGAGATTCCACCATTCTGTTTTCTCATATGAGTTATTATAGACTCCAGTCGTTGTCTTCAAAGGTCCCCTCTGGTTAACTTCCCATTGTATGACACAGTGAAAACTCTTAGTGGCTAGAGAATGAAGTATATCTTCCTCATTCTAGAACCCAAAGCTCCTCAAATATACCTGTAACATGCTTCTCCAACAATATATCCCACAACTTCCCACTCTAGTTATTCTTCTTCTACCCAACCAAAAGGCTTGACCTTAACCTTGTAGGTGATATGGAGCAGATGATCTGATTAGTTTGTTGAAGGTGGCAGCAGATGGATTGGAAGGGTGAAGTTGGGAGACAGAAGAACTGTTCAGAAGAGCAAAGCAAGAGTGAAAGAGCCTTGAGTTGGTTACAAACGTAAGAGAAGCTAGATTTTAAAATATTGGAGGGTAATAACTGAAGGATTTGGTGACCAACAAATGTAGAAATGAAGCAGAAGTACAAGCCAAATAAAATTCTGTGGTTCTTAGCTTGGGAAAGAAGAGGGAAAATGCTATTAATACAGAAACTGTAAGAGGAAGAACTTGCTTTGGAGTGTCAGCAAGGCATCCAGGTGATTGTGTCAAGAAGAGTGGGCAGTGCAGGTAGGTATAGGGCTTGAGAGAAAGGTTAAAATCAGTGATGAAGGTTTGGGGCTCATGCCCGTAGAGCTGGAAGGTAAGTAGAAAAGGTCACCCAGAGCCAAGTACAGAGTAAGAAGAGAAGAGAGCCAGAAACTAAATACTTGAAGAACAGCTAGGGATTCTAGAACTCAAAAAGGAAACTGATAAGGAGCAGAAGGGAAGTAAGAGCAATAGGAGAGCAGGGTATGGTCAATTCCACCAAATGCCATAAGCAGTTAGAGAAGAGGTCCTCGGTGATGTTTCAGAGAGAAATATCAGCCCAATGTCTGGAACAGAAGTGAGAGTGCTGTGGGCTTAGAAGTCTCCAGAGATGTTTTAGTTTGGCAAAGCTATAACTTAAGCTTAATGAAAAACAAAGGAAAACAGCTTATTAGGAAATGAGAGAAAGTAATTATAGAAGGTCATAGTCACTTAGACTCTCTAAAAGTTACATGTACAACCAAGCCATTTTTTTAAAAAAGATTTTCAAGACAACATAAATATAATGGGTTGTTAGTGGTAATGTAGAATACAGACATATCTGTAGGAATGAAATTTTAAGTAAATGCATGTAAATATAAAAGCATACTTACTGTGTGAGCGAATCGTTTGGTTCTGCGAATAAACTGTTCACCATTAGAACTTGTCGTGTCATAGCGAAGTTCAAAAAATACAGGTATTTTAAAACCAAAGCTGAAACTAGACTCGGCAATTGTTATCCCTGTGATATTACGTTCAAAATCTTTATACGATTCATATTCTGTCACTGCAAATTCGTATTTGCCTTGGGTCTAAAGGAACAAAAAATAAAATATTTCTCATTTCAGTTGACTCATGTCAGTTCAGTGCAAGTCAACAGACATCCTTTGTACTCTTACTCTGTGTCAGACACTGGTCTAGGTGTTCTGGATACAGATAAATAAAGTCCCATTTGCTCCCCTTTCTCTGGGGCTCCCTCTTGATCTAATAGGAGGAAAAACCAGGTGTCACCTGAACTGTGCCCTGTAGGCTTTTCAATGGCTAATCTTTCAGAAGTAGATTGACAGGCCTTTCTTTCAAGGTGCTTCTGTTGTTGTCATTGTTGTTATGTGCCGTTGAATTGGACCTGACTCATAGTGACCTCTCCTTAGGTTTTTGAGGCTGGGGCACTTCTGGGTGACTTCACACATCCAACCTCTCAGTTAGCAGCCAAACACATTAACTATACTACCCTGGAATGCTGATCCAGAAATAGACATATTCAATATTATATTCAATATTGTTTGGTTTAGACTCAGATGATGTTAACTGGTTTGGATTTTAACTGGTAGAGGCACAGGAGAATGTTCTCTGTGAGCTCACCTTAAACAAAGACATGGAGGTAGGAAAGGATAGGATGGATTCCAGGAACAACAAGGATTCAAGGGTGGTTGAATCACAAAATGTGAAAGTGAGGGGAAGGGAGATGTGCTGTAGGAGAATGTACTGCATCAGAATGTTGAGGCTCTGAAATTCCTTGCTCTGGAATATGGACCAAATGCTGTAGGCAAAGATGATCCATGAGAGGAAGTGGTTGAGCCTTAGGAAGATCACTGTAGGGTAGGTAGTGTGGTGGTTGGACTGCAAGTGATGAATGAATTCAGGGTCAGAGAGGCCAATGAAGAGGCTGTAAAGGGAGTGCAGGTAATAGGTAAAGAGGGTCTGGTCAAGGGCAATGGCAGTGCTGCTGAAGCTTGACAGTGACACTGCATTTTCTTGTGGGATAACCTTGAGTGATTGACTTAACCTGCACATCCCTCAGTTTCTTCATGTATGAAATGAAGAAGATAATGTTTTCTATCATTAGACTGTCTGAGAATTGAGTTAATACAGGAATACAGGCACAGGCACAGTGCCTGGCACAGGGTTTTGTTGTTGGGTGCCATCGGGTAGATTCCGACTCATGGTGACCCATGTGTGCAAATACAACTGCCCCCACAGGGTATTCTCTGCTGTAATATTTAGATTGCTAGGTTTTCCTCCTGCAGAGTCACTAGGTAAGTTCAAAACAGCAATCTTCTGATTAATAGTCAAATAGTTAACTATTGCACCACTATGGCTTCCGTGGCACAAGGTAAGTGCTCAAAAATTACAGGCTGTGGAGAGAGACTTAAGATATGTATCCTGCCTGCATTAGGAGCTGTTTTAACTTGAATGATGAATGGCTGCTCTGAGACCTCCCCTGAAAGGAGAGGCTATGGGGATAGCATTGGACACTAGGTAGAAGCATGAGAGATTTAGGGATCTTCCTTTTGCCAACAACTAGGTTTGGCCCTGAGCTTATTTCTTCTTTTTGTCTGATAAGTACGTATTGAAGGTGGGAGGACCTAACCTCCGAAAATATGGAATTTTAGGTGTGGGAACTGCCATCAAGATCCCCTCATCCAACCCCCTCACTACACAGATGGAGAAATTGAGGCTTAAGTAGAAAAGAAACTTAGACAATAACTGTGATCTGTGGCAGATCTTGATTTTGCATTCTTCCCATCAGATCTCAAGTGAGTATGCTGTACAATAATATAATCTATTCTAAACTCACCTCTCTGTGAGATTTGTTTTGACGTTGGTATGTTAATCATAATACAGATATATATCAGAAAAACATTGTGTAGTTTAAAATGCTAAAAAATGCCTGGTTCTAATAGGCAAGAACTTGGTAATAATACTACTAATAAATAACAAGTTGACATTTCTTGAGAACTCACCAGGTTCTGTGCTAAGCACTTACACACTATCATCTCACTAGTCCTCACCCTGCAGAGTAGAACTTTCATAACTCCCAATTATAAAGAAACAGGCTCAGAACATTGAAGATTATACAGATGATAAATGGCAGATGGCACTGAGTTTGTGTGACTCCAAATCCTAAACTATGCTTTTATCCCCATGGTAGCTATTGATATCATTATTATATTATTGTTACTGTTATTGTTACTGCAACTACAACTTCTACCATAGTATACTATTATAGTATACTACCACTGTTAGTATATATAGCACCACAATGTCTTATTTCACTGCTATTCATAAATTTTTCTGTGGCCCATTCTTTCAGAAGTAGATGGCTCCATTCTTCCCAATCTGTCTTAGTCTGGAAGCTCTGCTGAAACCTGTCCACCACAGTTGACTCTGATGGTATGTGAAATACCAGTAGCACAGCCTCCAGCCTCACAGCAACATGCAAGCCACCACAATATGACAAACTGATAATCTGCCCTTTACAAAGTGCAGCCAGAATGCTCCTTAGAAGTGAGAATTGTCTGATTTCATCTCACCTACTTTGGTCATGTTATCAAAAAGGACCAGTCCCTGGAGAAGAACACCATGCCTGGTAAAGTAGAGGGTCTGTGAAAAATGGGAAGACCCTCAACAAGATGGATTGATACAGTGGCTGTGACAGTGGGGTCAAGCATGGCAATGATGTGAGGTTGGCACAGGACTGGGCAGTGTTTTGTTCTGTTGTGCACAGGGTCCTGATGAGTTGGAGCTGACTCGACGGCACCTAACAAAAACACCACAGTGTCTTCTGGAAGGGATTGTCCATTTTACTTGTGAAGAACTTGAAGCTCAAAGATAAAAAGTGATGCATCTCAAGTCACACAGCCCACAGAATGTAGGGTCCAGCCCTGAATCCACATTAGTTGACTTTCTTGCCCAATGCTCCCTCCTTGGTCCTGCAATTGCTTCCTGGCTGATGCTTACCTTTGGGGTGTAGCTTTCCACATTGTATGGCTTCCTAAACCGTGTATTGAGGATATAATGGGGGAAGCATCCACCAGAGTAATACCTGTGATCTAGAACCGGGCCCTCCAAACTGTTTGTAAATAAATTTAACCTGCAGAGAAGGCACAGAGAGGGTGAAGAGGTTAGGTTTGCAGACTGCCTAATCTTAGATGGTAGGCGATACTGAATGAAACCAAAACTCCTGGGCACAGTATTCAAGGGCTTCAAAATCTGGTCCCAACCCAGCTTTCCTGGTCATCCCCAACTACAATCAGATAGCTTGGTTCTCAGCCATTTGAAGAAGCTTGCTCTTCCTCAGATCTGCTTTGCTCCTTCTCCTATGCGCAAGTGTTGTTCCCTATGCTCAGAATGACCTTTCTACTTTTCATAGTTTCATCTCCTGTTTGTCTTTCAAGACTGTGCCTTTGCTATTGTGAGAAGTTGTGAGGAGGCTTCACTGACATCTCTTATCCCCGTAATCCCCACCCACATTGGGTTCGAGGCCCACTGTGCTTGCTTACCCTTCATGCACTGATTGCACTGCATTATTATGAGAGTGGAATAGCATGATAGTTAACAGCCAGATGCCTGGGTTCAAATCCCTATTCTGTCACTTACTAGCTATGTGATCTTGAGCAGATCAGTTAGCCTCTCTGTGCCTCAATCTCCTCATCTATAAAATGGGTGCTATGAAAATACTTCCCTCTTTGGGTTGCTGTGAGGATGACATGTGTCAGTATTTGTTAAGTGATTAAAACACTGCTTAGCATGTGATCGGTGTTTGTTATCATATACATTTGTTGCCCTTTCTAGACTGTGTGCTCCTTGAAGATGGTAGCTTTCTTCTCAATTTCTGTACATCACCCCCATCACAAGAGATAGTCAAACTAATGACTGCTTACTGAGGGTGTAAATGGTGACAGACACTATAGTGCATGCATTCCATGTCTCATCTTACTTAGTGTCCCTGCAGCTCTGGCCTATAGGCACCATTATGTCCATAGTAGAGGGGAGGGAAATTCAGCTTCTACTTAAACATTACCTCTCATTGCTTCCTGAGGCACTCCTCTATTCTTGACTCATTCTCTCCATTGAAAATTCTTCGTGTATTAAATAGAGCTCTCTCTCCTTTTAGCTTCTGTGCATTAACCTTGCTTCTGTTCTTAACCAGAACTGTCTGAGGCCCTCTTTTCCATTATAGATTTTTAAATATATCATAATAATATACATTTACTTTTTTTTATTTAACAAATATAGCACTGTGCTTACTGTATCGAGGTACCACACTAAGCAATTTATCCCTACTAATTCATTTAATCCTACTAGCAAACTTGTGGGGAGTCCCCCGGTGATACAAATGGTTAAGCACTCAACTTTTAACCTAAGCATTGGCAGTTTGAATCCACTCAGAGGCACCTTGGATAGCAAGCCTGGTGATCTGCTTCCAAAAGGTCACAGCCTTGAAGACCCTATTGTGCACTTCCACTCTGCACACATGGTGTTGCCATGTCAGTATTGACTCAACAGCAACTGTTGGTACTGGTAGATGCCTTAGGAGATAGGTATTATTATTATCCCCATTTTACAGATGCAGAAACTGAGGCATAGGGAGGTCAGTTGACTTGGCCATGGCTTCACTGCTAGAAGCAATTAGTGGGGCCAGGATTTGAAGTCTGGTGATCTGGTTCCAGAGTCTTCATTCTTTCTACACAAGCTGTCTCTCACTTACTAGTTTAATACAGAACTTTGAAAGAAAGGTATTACTGGTTTCCTTCTCCAGGTGACAAAACTAAAGCTCCACATAGATACGTGCCTCATCTGTGGTCTCCTGGCCAGTGACTTTGCTCCTTCTGACCCCACGTACATGTTCCAGTCAGATTCTACTACCTGGTTTGACCTGCTGCTCTCTCATCTAGCTGAGTGACCACTGGATACTCACTTAACTTTTCTGGGCTTCAATTTCCTTCTCTGGGAGGTAGTATTACAATAACTAGCATATAACATGGTAGTAAGAGGAGGTCCCACTTGAAGCTTCTCTCTCTAATGACAGCCTTTAAGGATCAAGATTAGTTTTGTTTAGGAAGAGAGTGAATTCCACTCATGTCTTTATTCCTCTCTGCATATTGTATCACATAGAGTGGATTCTTTTTTTTAATTTTATTTTTCCCCATTTACCATGCCCAACCCTAACCCAGTCTCCTCCCCTCCCTGCCCAGTAGCCCTCCCCCCCATAGAGTGGATTCTTAAAACTTATGAGGGAATGATCTCTCTCTTCCAGCCAGAGTGTGAGAAGCTGCAGAATTTGGCCGCAAGATAGGATGGAGGTGGCAGGACCCAGAGTGGGAAGAGGTGGCCCATTCTGACCTCAGAGTCTTCTTAGAAACACAGATTGATTCCAGTCTCATCTTGGAAATCCATTCCTTTATTAATCATTTATGAGCTTCTCCTCTAGGCCAGGACCTATGCTGGGGCCTAGAGATACAGAAATAAATGAACCCTACCCCCCAAGTTTTTAATAGGATACAAATGATAATGCTTAGGAAGCACCTAACACAGTCACATAACCAGTTGCTGTTGAGTCAACCCTGACCCACGATGATCCCATGTGTGTCAAAATAGAGCTGTGCCCTGGGTTTCAATGGCTAGACCTTTCTTCTGAAGTGCCTCTGGGTGGATTTGAATTGCCAATCTTTCATTAGCAGCCACATGTGTTAACTATTTGCTCAACACAGTCATATAACCTATCCACTGTCACTGAGTTGATTCTGAT
Source organism: Orycteropus afer afer (assembly GCF_000298275.1). Taxonomy (NCBI): domain Eukaryota; kingdom Metazoa; phylum Chordata; class Mammalia; order Tubulidentata; family Orycteropodidae; genus Orycteropus; species Orycteropus afer. The sequence goes on from NW_006921770.1 coordinate 1,769,036, forward strand.
TCCTAGCAACCCTATAGGACAGAGGATAACTGCCTCATAGAGTTTCAAAGTTGTAAATCTTTATGGAAGCATACTGCCTCATCTTTCTCCAATGGGGTGGCTAGTGGGTTTGAACTCCTGATCTTTTGGTTAACAGCAAAATGCCTTAACCACTGAGCAACCAGAACTCCTTCACAATCATACAGAAGCTATGAATGTTAAGGTTCAACTCAGCTATCTTTTAGCACCCCACTGCTTAGAGAGCAGTGTACAATAATGCCTCTGAATCTAGTGTCCCTATATTACCCTTCTGTGTGGCTCATGTCTGCCCACTGGATGTACTCCCAGAACTCATCAGGACTGTCCTCAAGAGCATCCCAAAGCATCCACTTACATGCTATCCTTTTATTTATTTTTCAGAAATGAAAGAAAGGAGCTCTGTTATTATCTGTTCCCTCCTTCTCTAGTCCTCCAAATCACATTTAATTTAGTATCTTCTCATCTACACAACAGGAAGTCAGGCTCAGGCACTTACCCACTGGCCAGGCTGTCAATTGCCCAGTATCGGTCCATTTCATGCTGACATTTTTTATAAATTCTTCTACAGTTTGCCTCATCTGATTGGTCTCCACAATCATTGTCCCCATTGCAAAGAAGTCTGCGGTTTATACACCTCCCTGGGATGGAGAAAGGGTACCACCCATGGTCACATGGTTATCAATGAGGGGGACTAGCCTGGCATGAGCACCTACTGTGTGCTGGACAATTTACTGGGCCTTTAGTGCTCTATCTTGATTAGTCCTGACATATCAGGGTCTGTTGGAAATGGCATTAGCAGCTTAACCCTCTTCCCCACTTCCCCACAAAAGAGATTAGCATTGTCTTTCTGAAAGCACTTTGAGAGGAGATTGTTTGGAAACAATCTCCTTGGGCAAGCAAGGGTGGGGAGTGTAGAGAAGGAAAGTGTCTGATAACCCAGAGGTGAAATGGCCAGACAGAAGCTGGGACTTCTCTCACCAAGACTCAGGAGAAATGTGGGTTTGGTGGGTTCTGCAATTACCTAACCTCCCTGTTTCTACTTACTCACCTATAATATAGAGGAACATACCTACCCCATAGGGCTGTTGGGGATTTAATGAGTAAATAGAACAGCACTGACTCAAGTGCTGTGTAAGTGTGATTATCATTACTACTGTTAGTGTTTTTGTCATCCAAGCTCACATTGCTAGTGGGTTTGAACCGTCAGCCTTCTGGTTAGCAGTCAAATGCCTTAGGCACTTTGCCACCAGCATTCAGTAAATACCTGTAGCAGTATTCAAACCTGTGGTTGTTACTATTGTTAGTTGCTATTGAGTCTATCAGACTCATGGTGATCTATGTTGTTGTTGTTGTAATGTGCCCTCGAGTCAGCCCCGACTCATACCAACCCCTCCTTGGGTTTCTAAGGGGGTATCACTACAGAAGTAGGATTGCCCAACCTTCCTTCCAAGGAGTGGCTGGTGGGTTTGAACCACAAGCCTTCTGGTTAGCAGTCAAGTGCCTAAGGCACTATGCTTTCAAACTTACATCTGTCTATTCAAATTCTTTTCACAAAGCCTCACTGCCTTCAACACCATAGCCATACAGCCTATGAGAAATTATTTTTATCACTTCGGTTCTTTTTTTTTTTTTTTCTTTTTCCTTTCTTATTTGTATCATCTTGGGGGATAAATCCCATAAAATATGTCTCTCTGTTTCCTTAGATGTGTCTGGTCACTTTTAATCAATGCTCTTAGTGTGTTAAAGGCAGGCGAATAACTATCTGGTCTTCAAACACTGCTTGCAAGGCATTTAAACGAAAGCCTGCCCGAATAACCATTATGACTTTGGTCAGAATCATGGAACACTGGACATAATGAGTCCGTAGACAGTGTGAAAAAGTCTCTGAGATTTATAGGATTGAATTTTGTATTTGCAATAAGCCTTAGGAATTGCTCTAAGAAATCTCTAACTCTTTCTTGAAAGATCCCAAAGAACAGTCCACATGGGTACAGTCAATTTCCATAGCTACAATTGCCAACTACATAATTTTGGTAAAATTCTCTTATTTTTGCCTTAGACTTGGTGAAATAGGAGTTGCAAAGACAAATGTTTACTTAGTCCTGTAGCTAATGATTACTCATTTGTGTGGTCCCTCCCTCCCTCCCTTCTTTCCTTCCCTCCTTAAATTCTCCCTTCCTTCCTCCCTTTCTTCTTTCCTCCCTGCCTCCCTTCTTTCTTTCCTTCCTTTCATTAATCAAAAATCTTTACTGACTACATCAAGTGGTAGGCTTGGGCAATCTACTTCCGTAGAGATACCACCTCGAAACCCAAGGAGGGGTCACTATGAATTGAATAGACTTGTCGCCAGTGAGGTTTTGTTTTTATTTCCATGCGGTAGAAACCATGCTGCATTTGGTGATGCAGAAATCCAAAGTGCAGAAACTATCTCTTCAAGATTTTTTTTTTTTTTGCAAGCAAATAATGCTAACTATCTCATTTAAGTATCTTAGGTTTTTCACATGTTGTACTTAGCCCCAGGCCTTTGAGAAAGATCTCAAAGATCTTAAGAGAGAAATATTGTATAAGATCCCTACTGATGAAGTTCCAGAAACAATATCTTCTGGGTAGAAGGGAAACTTTTGTCCCAATATCTTTCTTTCTTTCTTTTTTTCCAGATTAGGAACACTGGCATCAGAAAGGGAAAGAGAGGGAGGGAGGGTGAGTATGAACTGCCAAATGACAAGCATGCTTTTTGGGACATTGTCAAAAGAAAGATAAAATTATCTTGTAAAAAAAAAAAAAAACATGACACAGCTCATTATTGTGTAAAATATGCTGACAGATATTTATCAATATTTATATTTTCTATTTATTAATCATTTCATCAATACAGAAAACACAGAGGAAGCCTATTATGGTGGGCAGAATAATGCCTTCCTTTCAAGATGTCCGGGAACTCTGGTAGCATAGTGCCTAAGACACTTGACTACTACCCACCAGCCACTCCTTGGAAGGAAGGTTGGTCAATTTACTCCCATAGTGATACTGCCTCAGAAATCCAAGGAGGGGTTGCTATGAGTTGGATCTTATTCGATGGCAGTGAGTTTGGTTTTTGGTTGAGAGTATATACCTTTAAGTAGGATTTCTGGGTCGTAGGTTACCTCTATTTCTAGTTTTTTGAGAACGTGCCATACCATTTTCCATACTGGTTGTATCATTATACAGACCCATCAGTAATGGATAGGGGTTCCAATCTCCTCACATCTTCACCAACATTTGTTGTTATCTCTGTGTTTTTTGTTTTTTTTTTTTTCCCCAATCAGTGTGATTTTAGGCAAGGTAAGATGGTCATCTCATTGTAGTTTTAATTTACATCTCTCTACTGGCTAATGACCATGAACTTTTCATGTGTTTGTTGGCTGCTTGGATGTCCTCTTTGGTGAAGTTTCTGTTCTTGTCCTTTGTCCATTTTCTTTCCCCTGAATATTTTATTGTGCTTTAGGTGAAATTAGTTTCTCATTCAATAATTTGGTTGCCCATTCAATATTCGTTTCCCATTCAATAATTTATACACAAAATGCTTTGTGACACTGATTGCAATCCTCGCAATGTGTCAACATTCTCCCCCTTTTCCATCCTAGTTTCCCCATTTCCATTTATCTGGTTGTACTGCCCCTTCCTGCCTTCTCATCTTTGCTTTTGGGCAAGTCTTGCTAATTTGGCCTTTTATGCTTGATTGTTCTAAGGAGCACGTTTCTCACGAGTATTGGTGTTTGTTTTATACAACAAACAACAACACAACACCCTGCCTTCAAGTTGGATCTGACTCATAGCGACCCCTCCCTAGGTTTCCAAGGCAGTATCACTATGGAAATAGATTGCCCAAACTTCCTTCCGAGGAGTGGCTGGTGGGTTTGAACCTCCAGCCTTCTGGTTAGCAGTCAAGTGCCTTAGACACTAAGCCACCATAGGCCTGTCTAACATTTGACTGAAAGGTGAACTTCAGGAATGGCTTCAGTTCTGAGTTAGAAGAGATCTAAGGGCCAAAGTTTCTGGGGTTCTTCTAGTCTCTGTCTCCTTTGCCCATTTTGTGATTGGATTGTTTCTTTTTTTGTTGTTGAATTATTACAATTTTCTATAGATTTTAGAGATAAAACCCTTATCAGATAAGTCGTTTCCAAAGATTTTTTTCCCAGTTTGTAGGTTGTCTACTAATTCTTTTAATAAAGTCTTTAGATGAGCATAAGTTTTTAATTTTTATGAGGTCATATTTATCTATTTTGTCTTATTCTATTCTTGTATTTGTTGTTATACTTGTTATCCCATTTTTACAAAAAAAAAAAAAAATTAGTTTCCATAGTCTTCTCCCTATGTTTTCTTCCAGGAATTCCATGGTTTTAGGTTTAACATGTAGGCCTTTGATCCACTTTGAATTAGTTTTTGTGTATGGTGTGAGGTATGAATCCTGTTTCATTTTTCTGCAGGTGGATATCAAGTTTTGTGAGCACCATCTATTAAAGAGACTTTTCAATCCCACTGAATGGATTTTGACCCCTTGTCAAAAGTCAGTTTTCCACAGACGGCTGGATTTAGTTCTGAGTTGTCAGTTTTGTTCCACTGGTGTGTGTCTATTGTTGAACCAATGCTTGGCTGTTCTGATGATAGTGGCTGTATAGTATGTTTGATATCAGGGAGTGTGAGGCTTCCTGCTATATTCTTTTTCTTCAAAATTGTTTTGACTCTTCAAGGTTTCATTCCTTTCCTTATAAAGTTGGTCATTCATTTTTCCATTCCAGTAAAGAATGTTGTTGGGATTTGCATCAGGATTACATTTTATCTGTAGATTGCTCTTGGTAGAACTGATATTTTCACTATATTAAGTCTTCCAGTCCATAAGCATGGGATGTATTTCCATTTTTTGTAGGTCTCTTTTAGTCTCTTGTAGTAATATTTTATAGTTTCATTGTATATATATATTTTTTTAATTCCCTGGTTAAGTTACTTCCCAGGTATTTTATTAATTTGGTGGCTATCATAAATGATTTTTTTTTCCTTGATTTCTTTTTCAGAGTACTCAGTTACTGTAAAGGAATCCAACTGATTTTTATGTGTTGATCTTATACCCTCCAATGTTGCTAAATTCTTCTATTAGTTCCAGCAGTTTTCTTTTGGAATCTTTAGAGTCTCTGTGGTAGTTAAGGTTGTTGTCAACTTGGTTGGGCAGCTGGATGTAGTTAGTCCCCACTGTGAGACTGGTAATTAACTCCATCACGGGATCTACTGGAGCAGCTGAGTAGCTGCTTTAGGGATGTGGTCTGCTTCCTGTATATAAGAAGCAGCTTTGAGGAAGGTCTCTAGCTTTTTGGCACACTTGGACCCTGCATGTAGCCAAGTCGTGCCCCAGCCTGCCATGCCCTGCTGATCTTTGGACTTTTTCTGGACTTAAATTTCTGGCCTGACATGTTGTTTGGTAATATTGAGACTGTGCCTTGTTACTTGTTGACTTTGAGTTTGTCAGCCTCTGCAGCTAGTAGCTGCTTGAATGAAGAGAAGCCTCCAGTTTTAGTGGACCAGAAGCAGGAGGCAGAGCTGAAACCCAAGGTTGAGGGGCTTTCACCCAGCCCCTAGAGCCTGCCACTTTGAACTTGGACTTCTAGCCTCCAAAATTGTAACAGAATAAACTCCTGTTTGTTCAAGCCATCCCATTTACGATATTTTCCTGTCAGAGAGGCACTAGGTAACCAAAACAGTCTTCTATGTATAGGATCATGTCATCTGCAAATGTAGTTTTACTTCTTCCTTTCTGATTTGTATATTTTTTATTTCTCTTTCTTGTCTTATTGCTCTGACTAGGACTTCTAGTTCAATGAATAAGAGTGGTGTTGATGGATGGGCCTCATTTTCTTGTTCTCATTCTCAAAAGGAAGGTTCTCAGCCTTTCTCTGCTGAGTATAATGTTGGCTGTTACTTTTGCATAAAACTGAAGGGGGGAAAAAAAAAAAACCCACTGCCACCAAGTCAATTCTGACTCATAGCAACCCAGCAGAGGAGAACTGCCCCATAGGGTTTCCTAGGCTGTAAGTCTTTACAGAAGTGGACTGCCTTGTCTTTCTCCTGCGGAGCAGCTGGTGGATTCCAACTGCTGGCCTTTGCTTAGCAGCAAATGTTTTAACCATTGTACCACCAGAGCTCTTGATTTTGTATATATGCCCCTAATTATGTTGAGAAATTTTCCCTCTATTGCTATTTTGCTGAGAGTTTTTATCAGGGAATTGTGTTGAATTGTATTGAATGCCTTTTCTGCACCAACTGATATCATATGGTTCTTTTCCATTGTTTTGTATATGGGAGGGATTACATTGATTCATTTTCTAATGTTGAACCTCCCTTGTAATCTTGGTATGAATCCCACTTGATAATGATGCTTTTTTTTTTTTTTTTTTCAAATAAGTTACTGAAATCTGTTAGCTAGAATTTTGTTGAAAATTTTTGTGTCTATGCTCATTATGGATATTGTTGTTACTATTAGGGGCTGTCAACTGAGCTCTGATTCATAGTACAACAGAATGGAACACTGCCCAGTCCTGTGGAACCTCATAATCCTCACTATGCTTGAGCCCATCGTGGCCACTGTGACAATCCATCTCATTGAGGGTCTTCCCTTTTTCTGCTGACCCTCTACTTTACCAAGTGTTGTGCTGCCTACAACTGTCCATGAGCAAACAATCCACAGAAAAGTGTCTAATTTTCCCAGCATGTCCATAAATATATTGGAAACAGGCCACATCCCTAGGGAAACTCCCTTTCAACAGATTGGCTGCTCAAAACATATACATCTGATCTCATCATGGGAAGAACCCACATCACAACTGCTTAAACCACTCAGAATTGTGGTCCAGCCAAATGGACACAAACCTCCAGCTATCACACCAAGCTTGATCTCTTTCTCCAGAGAATGGTCCTTTCTGAAAACACGACCATAGTAGGTGAGATGACGTCTGGCCATTCTCACTTCCAAGGAGCATTCCAGCTGCACTTCTTCCAGAACAGATTTGTTCATTCTTCTGGCATTCCATGGTATTTTTATTATTATTCACCAACACTACAATTCAAAGGCATCAATTCTTTTTCAGTGTTTCTTATTGTCCAGCTTCCACATGCATATGAGGTGATTGAAAATACCACAGCTTGGGTTAGGTGAACCTTAGTCTTTCAAGTGATATCTATGCTCTTTAACAGTTTAAAAAGGTCCCTTGCAGCAGATTTTCCCAGTGTATACAACATCTGATTTCTTGACTACTGTTTTAATGGGTGTTGACTGTGGATCCAAGTAATATGAAATCTTTGACAACTTCAATCTTTTCTCCATTTATCATGATATTGCTGATTGGTCCAATTGTGAGCATTTTTTTCTTTCTTTTTTGTTGAGGTGTAATCCATACTGAAGAAAATAGTCTTTGATCTTCACCAGTAAGTGTTTCAAGTCATCTTCACCTTCACCAAGCAAGGTTGAATCATCAACATGTCACAGGTTTTTAATGACTCTTCCTCCAATCCTGATGCCATGTTCTTCATATAGTCCATTAGGGATATTCACAATCATTAGGGATATTGGTCTGTATTTTCTTTTTTTGTGGTATCTTTGCCTGGTTTAGGTAGCTGAGATATTCTGGCTTCAGAGAAAGAGTTTGGTAGTATTATTTCTATGTTTTTCAAGAGATTGAGAAGGATTGGTGTCAACTCTTTTCTGAATGTTTGGTAGAATTCTTCAATGTAGCCATCTGGTTCTGGACTTTTTTTTTTTTTTAAATGACATCTTCAATCTCTTCTTTTGTAATGAGTCTGTTTAAATGTTCTACCTCTGTCTTAGTTTGAGTGGGTAATGTGTTTCTAGAAGTGTGTTCATTTCATCCAGGTTTTCAAATTTGTTGGAGTATAATTCTTCATAGTAATCTGTTATGATCTTCTTCATCTCTCTTAGATTGGTAGTAATGCCACCAATTTCATTTCCTAATTTGATTACTTAGCTCCTAATTTTTTTACTTAGTTCCTAATTTGATTTCTTTTTTTATCAAACTAGCCAGTGGTCTGTCTATTTTATTGATTCTTTCAAAGAACCAATTTCTGGTTCTGTTGAATTCTATTATTTTTCTATTTCATTTGTTTCTTCTCTGACCTTTATTATTTCTTTTTTTTCTGGTAGCTTTTGGCTTCTTTTGTGGTTTGTCCAAGCTTGTGGTTTAAATTAATGATTTTGGATCTTCTTTTTTAATAGAGGTATTTGTTGCTATGAATTTCCCTCTGAGTACTGCTTTTGCCTATCTCAAAGGTTTTGAAATCTTGTGTTTTCATTTTCATTTGATTCAAAAAATTTTTAAATTTCATTTTTTATTTCTTCTATGACCCTATAGTTTTTTTAGTACATATTATTTAGTTTCTATGTATTTTGCTTTGTTTTGCTTATTTTCCCTGTTTATTTCTGGCTTCATAACATTATGGTCAGGAGAGATTCTTTGTATGATTTCAATGTTGTTAAACATGTTGAGACTTGTTTATGTCTTAGCATATGATCTATTCTGGAAAATAATCTATGTGCACTGGAGAAGAATATGTATTGTTTTGATGCTGCGTGGAGTGTCCTATGCATGTCCATTAGGTCCAATTGGCTTATCGTTTTATTTAAGTTTTCAATGTCCTTGTTATTGTTGTTGTTATGTGCCATCAAGTCGGACCCGACTCATAGCGACCCCTCCTTGGGTTTCCAAGGCAGTGGCACTACAGAAAGTAGATTGCCCCATCTTCCTTCTGAGGAGTGGCTGTTGTTAGGTGCCATCAAATCAGTTCTGACTCTTGACTGTGTACAACAGAATGAAACACTTCTTGGTCCTGTACCATCTTCCCAATCATTGGTATGTTTGAGCCCATCGTTATAGCCCCTGTTTCAATCCATCTTATTGAGGAACTTCCAACACCACAGAACAACAAACAGACATACAAGTGTGGGCAATGTCCTTAGGGGTCTTCTTTTTAGATGTTCTGTCTATAACTGAAAGTGGTATACTAAAGTCCCCTATTATTGTGGAATTGTCTATTTCTCCTTTCATATTAGTCATTATTTGTTTTTTTGTGTGTGTTTTGGAGCATTGCTGTTAGGTGCATATATATATATATATTTATAATTATTGTGTATCCTTGCTCTATTGACTCTTATTATTATGTAATGTTTTTCTTTGTCTCTTGCAATAGATTTTTTATTTAAAATGTTTTATCTGATATTAATATGGTCACAACTACTCCTTTTTGTTTACTGGTTGCATGGAATATTTTTCCCCACCCTTTTATTTTCAATCTGTTTGTGTTCTTACATCTAAGGTGTTTTTTTTTTTTAGGATTTGGGTGAAGATTTACAGAGTAAATTCACTTTTCATACAGCAGTTCACATATACTTTGTCTCATGT
>NW_006921770.1:1781223-1784439 GCF_000298275.1 Orycteropus afer afer
GAATCCAACTGATTTTTGGATGTTGATCTTATATCCTGCGACGTTGCTAAATCCCTCAATTAGTTCCAGTAGTTTTTTGATTGAATTTCTTGGGTTTTCTAGGTATAGGATCATATCATCAGCAAATAGGGATAGTTTGACTTCTTCCTTATAAGGTGTGTTTCTTGTAGACAGTTGTGTTGCCCAACCCCCTCAAAAATGGCTGCAATAATCAGATGTTAGCAAATAGGTTCTCCTAGCTTCTGTGCCATCCCCATTTCTCTCCCCTACTTCTGAACTCACCCCAATTCTTCAAAATTTCTGCTGCCAATCAGAGTTCTGAGATTTCAGTCTGTGCTTGTTTCCATTCATTATTCAGTGGGTTATTTACTGGGGGAGTAAATGAAAGTGTCCACTCATTTTGCCATCTTGCTATATACTCCAACTTGTAAGATCTTAACATCACCACCAATTTTCTATTGAGGGAAACTAAATGCAGAAAATTTAAGTGACTACCCCTAGGTCACAAAGTCAAAATAGGACCTAACTCAGGATTTTAGATTCTAGCATACATAATTTTGGTTTCCTTTATGTCAATGAACTAAATTTGAATTCCCAAATTTCTAATTGCACCTTTTCCACTTACATAGTATATGCTCTTAGGCAAGAAACCTCCCCAAGTCCCAATTTTTTAATTTGTAAAATGAGGAAAACAATAACACTTACAAGAACTTTCATATTCATTGTGTCATTTGATGCATATAACAGACTTGTAAGATGTTAATATCACTCTCAATTTTGTGTCAAGGAAACAAAAATTCTGAAATAACTAATTTATGGGTTGTTTTCATGAAACAATACATATAAAAGGAACCCATAAAATTTCTGACATGGCCCAGAACCCTAACCTAGAGCACTAGACAATGATCAGTCCCTCCAACATCTGACATCATCTCCTTTGAAATCTTTTTCCACCCACTCTTTCATTCATCTATACCTGTCTGTGCACACACAAAGCCTTCACATCGCACTTGACTTCGGCATGGTCTGCTGGTAACACAGTCTTCTGATTCTTTGTCAGAGAAGTTGCATGGTTCTCCATGGAACTGAGATGGCTGGAGCAAGTAGGCATGTCTGTACTGTAGCAGAGAGGAGCAAGGTGAACCAAGGGCATCAATATAGAAAGTAAAAGCAAAGAAAGCCTATTATTGTGGGCAGAATAGTGCACACAAACACACACACACCCGAAGATGCTCATGTCTTAATCCCAGAACCTATGAATATGTTACTTAGCATGGCAAAATGGACTTCTCAGATGTGGTTAAGTATTTTCAGATGAGAGGTTTTCCTGGATTATCAAAGTGGTTCCAATGTAATCACATCAGAACTGAGAATGCTCTACATGTTTTGTTTTGTTTTATTTATTTTCCTTGTTTATTTCTAGCTTCATAACATTATGGTCAGAAGAGATTCTTTGCATGATTTCCAGGCTAAGAAATGGATCCCTGGGCTAGGATTTGAACTACAGGCAGAGAGTTGTATTGTCTGATCTCTACCTTCCCAGCATCCCCTATTATACACACTTAAAAATATATGTTGTGATTGACTGTTTAGATGACCTTTCTCCTTTAGACTGTAATCTCTCTGAGAGCAGGGACCCTGCTTTGATCTTTCTGTATCAATAGTGATCAGTACAGATTTTTTCAATGTGGAAAAAACATTGGATTGATGGGTGATTTCATGTAACGCTTTCAATAATAAGAACATTTCTCAGCTTGATTACTCCAATGGGTTTATTCAAGTATTCTCATTGACTCTTTGAGGCAATCACTATATAATAAATGAAAAATTATGTGATTTGGGACTACAATTGTGTGGTAGTTAAGGTTGTTGTCAACTTGGCTGGGCCTGGTTAAGTGGCTGGGAAGCTGGAGGAAGTTATTCCCCATGAAGGTACTGGCAATTAACTCCATGGTGGAATCTGCCATGTGCAGGTGAGTAGCTACTTTAGGGATGTGGTATGCTTCCTGTATATAAAGAAAAGCTTTGGGATTGGTCTCTAGCCTTTTGGAATGCTTGAATTCTACATGTAGCCAAGTCATTGTTCAACAGCCTGCCATGCCCTGTTGATCTTGGAACTTCATCTGGACTTGAATGAATGACCTGCCATGTTGTTTGGTAACATTGGGACTGTGCCTTGTCAACGTTGGGCTTGTCAGTATCAGCAGCCAGCAGCTGTCTGAATGAAGAAAAGCCTCTAGGTTCAGTGGGCTGGAAGCAAGAGGCAGAGCTGAAGCCCAAGGTTGAGGGGCTTTTACCCAGCCCCTAGAGCCAGACAGAGCAGCAGGGAGCTCAGGTAAGGGAAGGGACACAGGCTCCACCCCGAAGAGGCAGGAAGCAGAGAGGTTTCGAACAGCTAAGGGAGACAAACTTGTCTGTCAGTTTGTCATACTGTGGTAGCTTGCATGTTGTTGTGAGGCCTGAGGTTACACCACCAGTGTTTCAAATGCCAGCAGGGTTGCACATGGTGCACAGATTTCAACACAGCTTACAGACTGAGACAGACTAGGAAGAAGGAGGAGGCCATCACTTCTCAAAGAATTGGCCAGGGAAAACTTTATGAATAGCAGAGAAACACTGTCTGATACATTACTGCACAACTTTATGAATAGTCTGGAAACATTTTCCAATGCAGTTCAGGTGGATGAACCCCTTCAGTCAGAAGGCTCTCAAAATATGACTGGAAAAGAGGTGCATCATCAGAGGAGAACCACCTTTACTGATATGGATAAAGTAAAGGTTACAAGACCTCCATTTTCTGGTGTGGCATGACTCAAATTGAGAAGAAACAGCTGCAAGCATCCATTAATAATCAGAACATGGAATGTACAAAGTATGAAACTAGGAAAACTGGAAATTGTCCAAATGAAATGGAACGCATAAAGATTGATATTCTAGGCATTAGTGAGCTGAAATGGACTGGTTTGGCTATTTTGAATCAGACAAACATATGATCTACTATGCAGGGAATGACAATTTGAAGAGAAATGGCGTGGCATTCATCATCGCAAAGGATGTTTCAAGATCTGTCCTGAAGTATGCTGTCAGTGATAGGATAATATTCATATGCCTTCAAGGGACACCAGTTACTACTACTATTATTCAAATTTATGCACCAACCACCAAAGCCAAAGATGAAGAAATTGAAGATTTTTATCAACTTCTGCAGTCTGAAAT
>NW_006921770.1:1785379-1789430 GCF_000298275.1 Orycteropus afer afer
TTGAAGGAAGAAATTGAAGCTTCACTGAAGGAATTGGTGAAGAGCAAGGCTCGAGGAATTGACGGAATACCCCTTGAGATGTTTCAACAAATGGATACCCCACTAGAGGCATTCACTCATCTATGTCAAGAGATTTGGAAGGCAGCTATCTGGCCAAATGACTGTAAGAGATCCATATTTGTACCCATCCCAAAGAAAGGTGATCCCACACAATGTGGAAAATAATGAACAACATCATTAATATTGCATGCAAGTAAAATCTTGCTGAAGATAATTCAAAAATGGTTGCAGCAGTATATTGACAGAGAACTTCCAGAAATGCAAGCTGGTTTCAGGATAGGATGTGGAATGAGGGATATCATACTGATATCAGATGGATCTTGGCTCAAAGCAAAGAATACCAGAAAGATGTTTCCTTGTGTTTTATTGACTATGTAAAAGCATTTGATTGTGTGGATCATAACAAATTATGAGTAACATTGAGCAGAATAGGAATTCCAGAACAGTTAATTATACTCATAAGGAACCTGTACATAGACCAGGAAGCTGTTGTTTGAGAGCAAAGGGACACTGCATGGTTTAAAATCAAGAAGGGAGTAGGTTAGGGTTGTATCCTTTCATCATACTTGTTCAATCTGTATGCTGAACATATAATCTGAGAAGCTGGATGATATGAAGAGGAATGTGGCATGAGGGTTGGAGGAAGAATCATTAACAACTTGCGATATGCTGATGACACAACTTTGCTTGCTGAAAGTGAAGAGGACTTGAGGCACTTACCAATGAAGATTGAAGAATACAGTCAGCAGTATGGCTTACCTCTCAATATAAAGAAAACTAAAATCCTCACAACTGGACCTGTAAGTAGCATCACAATAAATGGAGAAAAGATTGAAGTTGTCAGAGACTTCTCATTGGTTGGTTCTACAATCAACACCAGTGGAAGCAGCAGTCAGGACATCAGACGACATAGAGCATTGGGAAAATCGGCTGCTAAGGACCTCTTTCAAGTGCTGAAGAGCAAAGATGTCTCCTTGAGAACTAAGGGCTAAGGACTTGGGCCTGACCCAAGCCATGGTATTTTCAGTTGCCTCATATGTATGTGAGAGCTGGACAATGAATAAGGAGACCGAAGAAGAGTTGATGCTTTTGAGATGTGGTGCTGGTGAAGAATACTGAAAGTACCATGGACCGCTAAAAGAACTAACAAATTTGTCCTGGAGGATATGCAGCAGGAATGCTTCTTAGAAGCAATAATGGCCAGACTTCATCTCACATACTTTGGTCATGTTATCAGAAGGGACCATTCTCTGGAGAAGGATGTCATGCTTGAAAAGGTGGAGGATAGACAAAAGAGGGGAAGGCCCTCAAAGAAACGGATCGACACAGTGGCTGCAGCAATATGTTTAAGTATAGCAAGGAACGTGGAGCTGGTGTGGGATTGGACAGTGTTTTGTTTTGCTGTGCATAGGGTTGCTATGAGTTGGAAATGACTCGATGGCACCTAACAACAACAACAATAGAGCCCTGCACTTTGAACTCAGACTTAAAGCCTTCAAACTGAAAAAGCATAAACTCCTGTTTGTGGAAGCCATCCCCTTTGTGGCATATTCTTGTCAGTGACACTAAGTAACCAAAACAAACTGACTCTGGCACTTTTTGGCTATGTGATATTAAAAAAGCCAAACTCTCTGCTGTCAAGTCAATTCCAATTCCTAGTGACCCCTCTTGGTTTTCTGAAGATGTAAATCTTTATGGAAGTGGATCAACCCATCTTCCTTCCACAGAGCAGCTGGTGGGTTATGAACTGCTGACTTTCTAGTTAGCAGCCAAATGCCTTATCCACTATGCCACCAGAGCTTTTTATGTGATGTGATATTGTTGTCATTGTTGTTAGGTGCAGTCGAGTCATCTCCATCTCATAGAGAACCTATCCACAGACCCTATGCATATTATAATATGTGATATTAGGTAAGTTAATTAACATTTATGAACCTCAATTTTACTCATCTGTAAAATAGAAATAATGAATTGCATAATGTACAGGTATGTAAATTAAATGATATATACATAAGGAATTCAGCATATCATTGGATTACATAGAAGGCACTCAATCTCTTGTGCTAATCTTTCTATTATTAATGATTTTCTAGTAATCAATATTACTATATCCTGACTTTGGGACCACTTATTCTAAAAACATTAATTAAGTGTACTGGGAACTAACACTCAATGTTGAAGCAAGTGTTGTTATTAGGTGGCGTCAAGTCAGATCCGAATCATAACAACCCTATGTACAACAGAACAAAACACTGTCTGGTCCTATGCTATCTTCACAATCACCACCATGCTTGAGGCCATGATTGCAACCACTGTGTCAATTCTTCTCATTAAGAGTCTCCCCCTTTTTCACTGACCCTGCACTTTACCAAACAGGATATCCTCCTCCAGGCATTTGTCCCTTCTACCAACATGACCAAAGTACAAAAGATGAAATCTGGCCATTCTTGCTCCTAAGGAGCATTCTGGTTGTACATCCTCCAAGATGGATTTGTCTGTTCTTCTAGTAGTCCATGGTACATTCAATATTCTTTGCCAACACCACAATTCAAAGGCATCAATTCTTCTAGGGTCTTCCTTATTCATTGTCCATCTCTTACATGTATATGAGGCTATTGAAAATACCTTGGCTTGGTTCAGGCACACTTTGCTTTTGAACACTTACTTTCAAGAGGTCTTTTGCAGCAGATTTGCCCAGTGTGATACATTATTTGACTTCTCCACTGCTGTTTCCATGAGCATTGATTATGGAACCAAGCAAAATTAAACCCTTGACAATTTCAATCTTCTCCATTTATCATGATGTTATTGGTCCAGTTTTAAGGATTTTTGTTTTCTTTATGTTGAAGTGTAATCCATACTGAAAGTTGTAGTCCTTGATCTTCATCGGTAAGTCCTTCAAGTCTTCTTCACTTTCAGCAAGCAAAGTTGTGTTATCTGCATTTCAGAGGTTGCTAATGAATTTTCCTCTAATCCTGATGCTGTGTTCTTCTTTGTATAGTCCAGCTTCTTGGATTATTTGCTTAGTACACAGATTGAATAAGTATGGTGAAAGGATACAACCCTGATGCACACTTTTTCTTATTTTAAACCATGCAATATCCCTTTGTTGTGTTCAAAAGACTATCTCTTGGTCTATGTACAAGTTCCTCATGAGCACAATTAAGTATTCTGGAATTCCCATTCTTTGCAATGTTACTCATAATTTGTTCTGATCTACACAGTTGAATGCCTTTAAAGAGTCAATAAAACACAGGTAAATATCTTTACGGTATTCTGTTCTTTCAGCCAAGAGCCATCTGACATCAATAGTGATATTCTTCAATACATTTACTCTTTTGAATCCAGCTTGAATTTCTGGCAGTTCCCTGTCAATATAGTGCTGTAACCACTTTTGAATTACCTTCAGAAAAATTTTACTTGTGTGTGATATTAATGATATTGTTCAATAATACCCACATTCTGTTGGATCATCTTTCTTTGGAATGAGCACAAATATGGATCTGTTCCAATTGGTTGGCCAGCTAGCTGTCTTCCAAATTTCTTAGCATAAATGAATTAGTGTTTGCAGCATTTGTTGAAACAAATAGGTGTTAGTTTTGTTTATTTCTTTGTTATGCTCTGTAGCTTTCTCAAGGGGGTCACAAGTGGAGGCAGTAGTGATGGGCACCAGGAGATTACAACAGAGTGTGATGATGCCATGATTCAGACAAAGTACAAAGAGGTCTGTAAACTCATAGGGCAATGCCTGGTGCAGATTTAGGAGATGGAGTAAAGTTTCTGGAGGATGACATGTAAGCTGAGATCCTAAGATGAGTATGTAAGCCAGGCAAACATGGAGAGCTGGCATGCAGAAGGTAGGGAATAGTACTTGTTGTTGTTGTTATGTGCCATCAAGTCGGCCCTGACTCATAGCGACCCCTCCTTGGGTTTCCGAGGCAGTATCACTACGGAAGTAGATTGCCCCATCTTCCTTCCAAGGAGTGGCTGG
>NW_006921770.1:1789540-1790882 GCF_000298275.1 Orycteropus afer afer
GTTCAAACCCACCAGCCACTCCTCGGAAGGAAGATGGGGCAATCTACTTCCGTAGTGACACTGCCTCAGAAACCCAAGGAGGGGTCGCTATGAGTTGGGTCTGACTCAACAGCACATAACAACAACAACAAGAAAACTAAAAGAAATTCATCATGGCTGAAAGAAAGATAAGGAAGAGGAAGATGCAAGAGGAAGATTAGCAAGAGCTAGAGGGACACATAGGAGGAGGTAATATAGGATTCTCCAGATATCTGTAAAGTCCAAGTTGGTAGTTTATCCTGTGGTTATGAGAAGCCACTGAAGGGTTTTAAGCACAGAGAAGAAGTGATTAGATTTAGGTGATTTCCAAATTGCACTCAAGATTTTGGTGCACCAAGGGGGCAGACTAGGACAGTAGCTCCATTGCAGAATGACACATCAACAAAGTATAGTTATTACTGGTATGATATCTGCACTCGTAGCTTTGGAAATTTAAAAAGAAATGCAAATAACCATTCATCTATGTTCCTTTGTACTTTCAGAGGATCTTTCTTCCTGGATGCTAGACAGGGATAAGGTCTAGAAAAAAGATGGCTAGAAGCCTAGCCCCAGGCTCTGAAGACAAACTTGAGTTTGTGGAGTGTGAAAAGATGAAGGAAAAACATCTCCCAATTAGAGATGAACGGTTGTGCTGAACCCTCAGCCACTGACCCTACAGACAGCAATGATGTCCAGCTGATATCTACAGAAAACTCTGAGTGAGGAGCGATATCTGGCTGGCTAGCTGGCTCGTACTGAGTCTTCTTGGTTTATGGTACAGACGAAGCAATTATCCAGATAATTGGATCAATGTTGATAACTTCAGCAATAAAGCCTGCTTTGGGAACTGAATAATCCTGCTTGGCTCTCCACATTGATCCAATTAACTGTGTAATTGTCCTGGGCCTACTTCCACAGCCTCTTTAGAGTCCTAGCCCATGACTGGTTTAGTTTCCCAAGAAGCTGGAGATACAGCAAACATTCTCTTTATCTGACACATTTGTCATTCTCAGAGCTTGGATCCTGGGTCAACTTCCTTATGACAAAAAGCCTGAAGGACAAATACTGCAGAAACTGCATGTTTTTTATTGATAAAAAAGTAGTAAAGAGCCAGTGGTCTATTAATTAAGAAAAGAAAAAAGAAAAAAGCATGTAGTTTTCTGAAGTCTTGGTTTATCCATCTGACCAATGGAAATTATAACAACTATCCTGACTTCTTTAAGAGATGTCCTACATTTTCTTTGTTGGTTACCAGGGGTGGGAGGGAAGGGGAGGGAATGCTGTTAGATAGATAGAGATAAATATTGATTTGGGTGAAGAGAAG
>NW_006921770.1:1791253-1804829 GCF_000298275.1 Orycteropus afer afer
AAAAAAAAAAAAAAAAAAAAGAGATGTCCTAAAAATATAATGAAATAAAACAATAAATTTTTAAGGTTTACACACTGAAGATATAGAATTGACTACACCTTCAAGAGTTTACTGTTTAGTTGTTATTGTTGTTGTTGTTAGGTGCCTTTGAGTCATCTCTAACTCATAGCAACCCTATGTACAGCAGAATGAAACACTGCCCAGTCCTGTGCCAGCCTCATGATGTGCGCAGTGTGGCTGTCACTCCAATGCCTATTGATTGTGAACTGTCCAGCTGGTCCTCTTGGACTGTGTGTGATCCTTGCTATACCTCAGCCCATCGTTGCAGCCACTGTGTCACTCCATATCACTGAGGGCCTTCCCCTTCTTTGTTGACCCTCCACTTTACCAAGCATGATATCCTTCTCCAGGGAATGGTTCTTTCTTACAACATGACCAAAATAGGTGGGATGAAGTCTGATCATTCTCACTTCCAAAGAACATTCTGGCTATACTTCCTCCAGGACTGATCTGTTAGTCCTTTTAGCAGACCCTCATACTCTTAGCATTCTTCTCCAACACCACAAATCGGAAGCATCAACTCTTTGGTTTTCCTTATTCATTGTCCAGCTCTCACATACATAAGAGGTGATTGAAAACACTATGGCTTGGATTAGGTGCACCTTAGTCTTCAAGGAGACATCTTTGCTCTTCAGAATTTGAAAGAGGTCTTTTGCAACAGATTTGCCTAATGCAATATGTTGTCTGATGTCTTGACTACTGCTTCCATTGGTGTTGATTGTAGAACCAAGTAATATGAAGTCCTTGACAACTTCAATCTTTTCTCCATCAGTCATGAAGCTATTTATTGGACCAGTTGTGAGGATTTTTGTTTTCTTTATGTTGAGGTGCAACCCATACTGCAGACTGTAGTGTTTAATCTTCATTAGTAAGTGCTTCAAGTCATACTCAGTTTCAGCAAGCAAAGTTGAGTCATCTCCATATCACAGGTGGTTAATTAGCCTTCCTCCAATCCTGATGCCACATTCTTCTTTATATAATCCAGCTTCTTGGATTATTTGCTCAGCATACAAATTGAGTAAGTATGGTGAAAGGATACAATCTTGACGCACTCTCTTCCTGATTTTAAACCATGCAGTGTTCCCTTGCTCTGTTTGAATGACAGCCTCCTGATCTTAGTACATGTTACTCATGGGTACAATTAAGTGTTCTGGAATTCCCATTTTTCTCAATGTTATCCACAATTTGTTATGATCCACAAAATCGAATGCTTTTGCATAGTCAGTAAAACATAAATAATCATCTTTCTGGTATTAATCAGTTTATTGTTTGGTATAAAGGTAAATAATAAAGGGTATTGCACAATAAACAGTAGCATACAGAGGCAATTGCAAGTCATGAAAGGGTGCCTTATCTAATTTGAGCTGGGGTTGAAGAGAAGTCAAGGAAGGCTTCTCAACAGAAATGGCCCCTGAGTAGAGTTTCAAAATATGAGTAAGAGTTAGGCAGATGAAAGAAGTAGGAAAAAGTTGCTCCTGCTTAAGAAAGCTGCAGGCATAAAAACCCAGAGGTGACAGAGAGGGTAAAACAACCAAAGAAATGCAAATGATCAGTAGGGCTGGAGTGGGAGAAGTTTTAGGCCAGGTCTAGGTCATGTTGTTGTTTTTATATGCCCTTGAGTCAGACCGGACTCATAGTGACCCCTCCTTGGGTTTCCAAAGCAGTATCACTACGGAAGTAGATTGTCCAACCTTCCTTCCAAAGAGTGGCTGGTGGGTTTGAACTGCCAGCCTTCTGGTTAGCAGTCAAGTGTCTTAGGCACTACATTACCAGGGAGGCTGTGAATACCATGAGCCTAACTTGAATGGTTTTAAACTGGGGAAAGACAAGTCAGATTTGTTTTTTTAATAACTATCCATAGTTGTATCATGAGAGGTGGGTTGAAAGCGCATAGTCAGAGTCAGGAACCCTAATGAGATAGCTACCAAAACCATTGTCATCAAGTCAATTCTGATTCATAGTGACACTTTAGGACAGAGTAGAACTGCTCCGTAGAGTTTCCAAGGCTGTAAATCTTTACAGAAGCAAATTGCCTCATCTTTCTCCCACAGAGCAGCTGGTGGGTTCAAACCACTTACTTTTTGGTTAACAGCCAAATATTTTAACAACTGCATTAACAGAGTTCCTCAGGAGGTTACTATAGTGACGATAAACAGATGTGTTTTGGAAAAAGCCTGAAGTCTTCTTGGAAGGATCTAACTGCTAATAAGAAGCCCACAGACCAATGGTTCACTGATTAAATCAACTAACATTTATTAAGGATCTAAGGTACCTGACTGCTAACCAGAAAGCTAGTGGTTCAAACCCACCAGCCACTCCTTGGAAGGAAGGTTGGGCAATATATCTCAGAAACCCAAGGAAGGGTTGCTATGAGTCGGATCCGACTCGACCGCACCTAACAACAACAACAACAGCAATGTACCAGGCATTGTAGGTAATGTTTCAGCCAATCTGGCTCAACAGCAGGGTGCCTGGAAGCTTAGTGCTTAGAACCTGAGTACTTACCCTTTTCTTCTGGCAGGGATCACAAGTAGTCCAAGAGGACCAGCTGGACAGTTCACAATCAATAGGCATTGGAGTGACAGCCACACTGCGCACATGTCTGCTTTTGGCAAGGCTCTCATTGACTGCATTTGACTCAAGGGAATGTGGCCTTTCACCTCTACAAAGGCATTATGAGAGAAGAGAGTCAAGTATCAGAAATAAATTAAGTATACATTCAGCCATCTATACATTCATTCAATATTTGCTCATTTATGCAAAGCTATTAGCTTCTCATTCAATATTGGTTAATTCATCCAACAAATATCTATTGAACACCCAGAAATTGCCTGACACTATGGCTAGCTGTGGATGAAAGAGTACTGAACACGGATCAGAAGACAGTCCACCAGTGGCTGGGTGATCTTGCTCTGATTTATTAACCTCTATAAGCTTCATTTTTCTTACCAGTGTAATCATACTTACCTCATAAGCCTATTCCTAGGATTAAATAAGATAGCATATGTGATGTTGTTGTTGTTGTTGTTGTTATGTGCCATCGAGTCGGACCCGACTCATAGCGACCCCTCCTTGGGTTTCCGAGGCAGTATCACTACGGAAGTAGGATTGCCCAACCTTCCTTCCGAGGAGTGGCTGGTGGGTAGCATCTTATAAATCCTAAGGTGTTATAGATACATAGGGAATACAACAGTAACTAGATGTTTGATTCTAGGTGATTCATTCTGTGGCCCATCTCTGGGCTTTTGTTTTATCTCCTGGAAAAAGAGAGACTGGAACTAGGTGTTTTTTAAGGTGTCTTATGTTGGTGGCATAGTGCCTTAGGCATTTGACTGCTAACAAGAGGGCTGGTGGTTCAAATCCACCAGCCACTCCTTGGAAGGAAGTTTGGGCAATCTACTTCCATAGTGATACCTGCCTCAGAAACCCAAGGAGGGGTCACTATGAGTCAGATCCAACTTGATGGCAGTGTGTTGCGTTGTTGTGTTATGTTAAGAAGGAGCTTTGGTGGTGTAGTGAGTGGTTAAGGCATTTGGCTGCTAACCAAATGGTCTGTGGTTCAAACCTACCAGCTGCTCCATGGAGGAAAGATGAGGCAGTCTGTTTCCATAAAGAATTTCAGCCTTGAAAACTCCATCAGGGTCACTTTGAGTTGGAATTGACTTGATGGCAGTGAGGTTTTTTTTTTTTTTTAATTTTTTTTTTTTTTAATCATGTTAAGTATCAATGAAACACTTGCTTAGAATAAACTGTGTTCAGGGTACTGTGCTACAGGGAACAAAAAGAAATATAACACACAGTTTCTACTTTCTGGAACTTATAATTTTCCCTAGAGTAGGAGAAGAGAAATATATCTCAAGTTTTAGCTCTATGGGGCTTTATCAAATAGATAAGGTTTTTAAGTATGCAGGCTCCATGGCCAGATTTGTACATTAGAAGGTCACTGACTGCAGTGTGAAGGCTGGATGGTAAATTTACTTGCAGGAATAAGGTTTAGCAATTCTGAAACTACTTTATATGTATCATGCTGTACACTGCTACTGCTGCTACTGCTGCTGTTATTAGTTATCTCGATCCAACTCATGGAGATCCTATACATGTCAGAGTAAGAATTCTCCATAGCATTTTCAAGGCTTTGACCTTTCAGAAGCAAATCACCAGGCCTGTCTTCTGAGTCATCTCTACATGGGTTTGAACCACTAATCATTTGGCTAGTAGCTGAGTGCTTAACTGTCTGTGCCACCCAGTGACTCCATTGGAGAGAGCCTGGAGGCAGGGAAAACAAGTAGGAGGCCCCTGCAGTGCTGAAGAATGATGTGAGCCTGAACTAGGGTAGTGGCCAGGAGAGGGAGAATAGGAAGGACAGGTTTAGGAAACACTTCTCGGGTGAAATTGATAGATAGTGGTGGTTAATTGGATGGGGGAGAGTCAGCGAGGAAGGAGTTTAGGTTAATGCCAGTTTCAAGTTTGAGTGTATGCATGGATTGGAGGAAAGGAGCATGTTTGTTGGTGAAGATATGAGTTTTGGTTGGGAAAATGCTGACCTCTAGGTTTCTATGGGGCATCTATGTAGAGTCATTCAGTCAGTAGTTGCATATATGGATTTGGAACTCAGAAGAGAGATTTATACTAGAGATACAGATCTGATCATCAAATGCTATGGGAGAGGATAAAACTGTTCTCAAAAGGAGAAGCAGGTCAAGAGTCAGACCTTTGAGAACATCAGCACCACCAGCAGACCAGAAGAGACTGATGCCACATTATTTCAGGGCAGGCAGAGTCTTTAGAAGTGAGTAGGGGCTAGGCCTGGGGGGCAGACAGGATTATGTCAACAGAGCAGTCAAGCAAACATGAGACCTGATATATGCCAGAATATAAGGCAGTGCTTTTTGTTGGGTTCCTGGCACACAGTGAGACATTCAGTAAAAAACAGTGAATGAATGAGCATGTTATTTAATCTGCCTAGGCCTCCAGTTTCCCCATGTATAATATGATGGGTGTAACATTATTCTCATTTTTTTCTTTCATTTGAAAGAGTATATGACTCTGTAAGATTTGTAATTGTGTTTATTTTCAAGCCAAGAAAGAAGAGAGCAGAAACTGAGATTTGCTGAGCACCTGTGAGTCGGTCAAGCATTGTGCTAGGTGTCTTTCCCCATGTTAGCTCACTCAATTCTCACAGCAATGCTGGAAAACAGCTCTGTAGCATAGCCACTTAACTGAGGATGTAACTGACCAAGAGAGATGGTGACCTGTCCATTGTCATGCAGCTTGTATGTGGTGGGTTGAGATCTTAGCTGTGGTTTGTTTGATTTCAGAACCTGTCTTTGTCCATTGCCCCATGCTGCCTGGAAGAGTACCAGATGGGCATCAACTCATCCTCTCAGATCTCTAGGTTAGACCTGTTTCATCCCTGTATCCAAAACTGAGTCTTTAGGGAGAGGATCACACAGTTTTCACCATCTCACATACATAGTATGTCACTCCAGACAAGGTCATTAACAATACATTCTCACTCGGCAAAAGTCCTAAAAAGAGGCTAATATTAACTACAGTGAAATCCATCTCCGTGACCACCCCAGAGACCAGCAAAAATCAATTGCCTAGTAAAGCTGGATCTTTAACTAAAGGTCAAAGACGCTACTGGAAACCACAGGTGGATACTTTGAAATGGTTACTTGAGACAGGATGCAGCCTACCAGTGGAGGGTGGGGGTGCTTCAGAACATACTCTTATCTACTAATTTGCCGGGGTTTGACAAAACAATATTGTCTGTGATTTGGCTTCTCCAGAGTATGTATTTGACAGCTCTGCAGGATACCTCCTTCCTACTTCATCTACGAAACAATTACATTGTGTTTTTAGCAACTGTCCACCCAATTCAGGGGCCACAGTTGAGACTGAGTGGATAAGTAATGTGAACATACACCATTAAGAGGCACGGTTATTGTCCTCTCTGAGATTTGAAAGCTTGTTAATGGGCAAGAGGATCACTTATAGAAGGAAGTTGGTGAAAAGTAGTTATAACCACCAGGGCTCTCATTTTTGTACCCAATTTTCATTATGGAGGGGCAATATAATGAAGTAATCAGCAGAATAAATAGTATGTTTGTAAATTACATTGGATGAGATGTGTGTGGTTTATTAGCACTACAGAATTCAAATCTAAAAGGAAGGCTAGTATTTAATTGCATCTTTAATTCCTTAGTAAAGCATAAGAAAAAAACAAAACCAGTTACATCAGGACCTCTCTGTCTGGTTATAACACACGCCTTTCACTTCTATGGATTTCTGTAGAAAGCAACCAGATGGACATTCTGACTGACTCACTTGACTACTCTCATTCAAAGTCTTGTATGTTTTTAATTTTGAAAAGTTAAACACATCTATAGAAGTTTAGAAGATCAAATAGTAAACACAACTCTGTACTCACAACCCAGGATTGGCAATTGCTAACATTTTGACATACTTGCTTCAAGTCTTATTATTATTATTTTAATAATAAAAAATAACAACCTATACATTTGACATCTTCTTTTTACACCAGCCTCAGGTCCATTTCCCTCCTCTCCTCTTCAGAGGAAATTATCATCATGAATTTGGTATGTATCCTTCCAGTATTTTAAAATATTTTACATATGCTTATATACACACACTCTGTAACATAGCTTTGAGTGTGCTTTACTCATACTGTGAAAATTATTGTGCAACTTGCTTTTGCCAATCAGTTTTGTGTTTCTGAGTCCTATTTATGCTGATATACAAAGAGATGTAGTTTATTTGTTTTATCTGAATGTTCCATCATAGGAAATACATTGCATTTAATTTATTCTTTTTCTTTTTGAAGGATACTTATATTTTTCTGATGTTTCACAATTGCAAATAATGCTACAGTAAATACCCTTATGTAAGCCCTTGGGATATTGCTTCTTCTGCTATGGACTGGCTGGGATGCACCTTCCTTGGGCTGCAGGAAATGCTGTTGCCAGCCAGCACTAGGACATATGTCCCTGGGCCCACATCTCCCACTCTTTCTAATGGGTGTCTCTGATCAAAATAAAGATGAATCCCTTGAGTGTGGCAGGATTAGGTCAGCAGTAAATTGCAAGCCATGAGCTTATATAGATGGGGTGCGTCAATATATTTTGGTTTTCTGTAGAAATGCCCTGACACAACAACTTTCTTGTCACACACAATTTGTTAGGCAGCTGCATCCCCTTTTCAAATAGCATCCTTCCTCTCTGCTAGAAGGGGCAGCTTCTGGGTGGCAGGTTTTCAATTTCTCTTCTCTCTGTCATTTGCTGTTGTAGACAAGAAATTTAAAGCAACATCTCAAGGTAACAAATGTGTGGCCCAGAGATAGAGCAATGGCCCGGGAGTCTAGCAAGTCAAATACACAAAGGCAGGTAGAGAGGGAATAGTGCATTCGTGTGGGACAGAAAGGTGCAGGGAGAATACAGGCGTCCCAAACTGGAAAAAAAAAAAAAAATGGGTTTAAACCCATATTCTCAATATTCTTAATATTTGAACAGTCCATATTTTGAATCCATATTCTGCCACATATTAAGTAAGTTGCCTTGGCATACTATCTCTCTGAATCTCAGCTTTCCTCTTTGTAATACTGGAAATAATGTCACTTACCTTGAATTACCGTGAGGATTAGAGTTAATATATCTAAGTGCCTAACTCAGAATGGTCATCAACGAGTGACAGCTCTTATCACAATGTGAAGACTACTTCATCTGACTTCATGACAATAGCAAACAAAAACTAGATCTTCCTTGGCTAATCTTAGGGCAGTCTCAGCATTATCTGTTCCAGAACTGAAGACTACCCTTCCACTTCATGTGTAGAATTCAAATGCAACCATATTCAGGACTGTTGCATGGGAACCATGGGTAGAGGCTAGAACATTAGCCTTGGATTCAGGTGAGGGTTTGAATCTCAGGTCTTAGTAAATGTGAGTGTATTGTTTCTTTTAAGTGCCAGTTTGCTCTCCTACATAGTAAGAGGTCCCTCATGACATTGTTGTGAAGATGAAACAGGTTTCCCATCTTACAATCTGCTCATCCACTCACATTTCCACCTCCAATCTCAGAGTGAACTTCCTAATATAAAAATCTGATCATGTTGCTCTTTGCCTAAAACCTTTCAATGGTTACTCCATTGCCTAAAAGATAAAGTTCAAGCTCTTTAGCTGGTGCACTATCTACCAGTTGCTGTAGAGCTGACTGACTCATGGAGACCCCATCTGTGTCAGAGTATAACTGTGCACCACAGGGTCTTCAATGGCTGATTTTTGGAACTAGATTTCCAGGCTTTTTTCCAAGGGGCTCTGGGTGGAATCAAGCCACCAACCTGTCAGTTAGCAGCCTCGGGCATTAATTTGTTGCACCACCCAGGAACTCTAGCTGGCAACTGGTGACCCCAACTCTGACTATGATCTGAGTCCTCCTTACTCCTACTCTGTTTCCTCCCTTGTATCTTCCACCTTGGCCTGTGCTCAAGGCTTAACTTTGTGTACTTGAAGCTCCAGGAATAAGCCAGGCTCCTTCACACTTCCTTGCCTTTGCCAGTGCTGCTCCCTCTGCCTGGAACAGCTTTTATCACCTTAATCATTTGCCAAACACCTACTCATAAGTAAAGATTCAGCTCAAGCATAATCTCTTCTGGAAGTCTTTCTAGACTCCACTCCCAGTAGAGCTGATCCCTCCTTCCTTGTTTCCCCCTGCTCCTGTCCCATCTCTTGCAACAGTGCACACAAGCCACATTGCCTTTCTTATTGAGAACATGGGCTCCTTGGACTACCTCATCTCTGTATGCTCAGGAAGGAGCCTTGCTTACACAGGGGTACAGTACTGCAGGTGGGATTGCTATGGTTCTCTTAAACTCTTAGTTCCGGATAAATTTATTTCGGTCTTGAATATTTCTCTCTGCACATGTAGTACACACAAGGAAGGGGTTGGCAACTTGGTTATTCTTGGGGCTAAGTTAGGATTTTTGATAATTACAATAGCTATTATTTACTGAGTACCCAATGGTTAGTGAATATTCATAGCCATAGTTCCTGGGTGATGTCCAGGGGGAGCTGAGTATTCAACTGAGCTGAGACCAAGGGGGGCAATCTATAGTACTCCTTGCACTAAGTGAGAAGATTGTGTCCAGATAGCACTTATGAGCTGAGTAACAGAATGCAGCACTCACAAAGAGGCCCAGGAAGCCTGCAGAGCTCTTCAACACCTCATGGTAAGGGTATCTCATGCATGAGGAGGGTCCCCAAATTGCCAAGTCAGTTATGCTTTTTTTCACTGGACCTCAAGTTTGAGTTTTCACTCAGGTATTCTCTTTAGCCTATTTTGTAGCCTATTAATAGATCACAAGAAAATGATGAATGTTGTGAGTTGAAATGTTTCTCTCAAAAAAAACCTATGTTGAAATTGTAACCTTCACTGCCTAGGAATGTGACCTTATTTAGCAATACGGTCTCTGCAGATGTAATCAAGTCACTGCCATCAAGTTGGTCCTGACTCATAGTGACCCCTCCTTGGGTTTCCGAGGTGGTATCTCTACAGAAGTAGATTGCCTGATTTTCCTTCCAAGGAGTGGCTGCTGGGTTTAACCACCAGCTTTCTGGTAGCAGTCAAGTGCCTTAGGCACTATGCTACCAGAGCTCCCCATACTGGACTAGAAAACCAAAAACCAAACCCAGTGCCATCGAGTCAATTCCAACTCACAGAGACCCTATAGGACAGAGTATAATTGCCCTATAGGGTCCAAGGTTGCAAATCTTTACAGAAGCAGACTGCCACATCTTTTTCCCACTGGACAGCTGATGTGTTTGAAATGCCAACATTTTGGTTAGCAGGTGAATGCTTATACTGGCCTGGGGGGGGTTCTTAATTGAGTGACTGGTGTCATAAAAAGAGAGGACACACAAAAACACACACACTGTCTTCATGTCTTCATGTGAAGACAGAGGCAGGGAGTGGAGTGATATAGCTACAAGTTAAGGAATGCCAACAATTCTTGAAAAGAATTGGAAGCTAGGAGAGAGGTAAGGAACGGATTGTCCCTCAGATCCTCCATAAGGAGCTAATCCTGCTGCCATTCTGATTCTGGACTTCTAGCCTTCAAAACCGTGTGAGTGAATCAATTCCTGCTGTTTAAAGCCACTCAGTTTTTGTTCCAGCAGTCCTAGGAAATGAATCCAATGAAATAAGTAGTTAGCATTTAATTGCTGGAACATACAGAATGTGTGTGTGTGTGTGTGTGTTTGTAAGAAAGAGGGAGAGATAATGTGAGAGGCTAAAGAATTTGGATTGATGAACTTGTACAGTGGGTCACTCATACATTATAATCACTGATATGAATTGGCTCTTATTTTGCATACATAACAAACCTTCTTTTGCATAAAGAATCACAACCTGGCTTTGTTCAGAATACCGAACAAATATCCTATTCTTCTCAGCATGACAAAATACATTTAAACATGTCACTTTCTTACAGGAACTTTTGTTGAAGTCAGCCGCCTGATTCCACAATAATTTGAAGAGAGTTGTGGATATTATTTTATCAGATGCATGCAAATTGCTTCAAGAAACGTTGCTCACTCAATGGCACATGACAAAGAGATGGCCAGCATGATGTGGCATTATATTCCCAGTCATATTATTGATTGTGGAATCATTTGTAACCATCACTTACCTCGAGCCAGGCAGAGTGAGAAAAACCAGTACAGCACAGAGAAGAAACAGCTCTGCCAGCACCCTCTGAGCCCCTGTCCTGTGTGTCTTCATTTCCCTATGTGACAAGAGATCCAGCCAGTAGTCCTAGATCCATGAGGGGCCTGCCTTTCAGAGTGTCCACCTGTCCACCTCTGTCTCCTCAGAGTAAACAGTTAGCAAAGTAAACAGAAAGTAACCAATGACTGGAAGCTTTTTAGACTTTGCACAGATCAAAAGACATACCTGTGACTCTGGAAACCGATGAGAATGATGGAAAACTGCAGCAAGTTGATTTTTATTCATAGCATAACACACTTTGGCACAAGGAGTGTGGGCTTTGAATCCAGACTGCATGGGTTCAAATCCTTCCTCTGCCTCTTAATTGTTTCAGGGCTAGGCCAAGTTATTTCACTTCTGTGCCTCAGTTTTCTCAGATGCAAAATGGTGTGGTTGTCAGTTGCCATTGAGTCAGCCCTAACTTGTCACCACCCCATGTACAAAGGAACAATATGCACTATCTCAATGATCAGCTAGGGTTGGATAGTTGTGCTCCACAGGATTTTTATTTGCTGATTTTTGAAAGTAAATCACCAGGACTTTACTCCTTGTCTTATTCTGGAAGCTCCGTGGAAACCTGTTCAGCATCACAGCAACACACAAACCTCTGCTGTCAGTTGGGCAGTGACTTCACACGAGGTGCATTGACTGAGAATCAAAACCTGTTGTCCCACATGGAAGGGGAGAGGCCTCCCATTGAATCCCCAATAAAGGATTAATATAAATTATACAAGTGAAGTGCTTAGAACAGGCACATGTTGAACACTGAGACACATGCACTATAATTACTAAGTGGAATGCAGGGTTTGGAGTTAGACTGGTCTAGGTTTGAATCATAACTATGTGATTTTGAATAAGACACTGTTTTGGCTACTTCATGCTGCTCTAACAGAAAATACCACAACTTTAACAAACAGGAATTTATTCTCTTACAGTTTAGGAGGCTAGAAGTCTACGTTCAAAAAGTCATGCTCTAGGGGCTGGGTGAAAGCCCCTCGACCTTGGGCTTCAGTTCTGCCTCTTGCTCCTGGCCACTGGAGCTAGAGGCATCTCTTCACTCAGGCAGCTACTGGCTGCTGAGGCTAAAAAGCCCAAGATTGACAAGTAAAAAGACAGTCCCAATATTACCAATCCACATAGCAGGGCACACATTCACGTCCATTAACAGCCCCAAGATCAGCAGACAACACGGCAGACTGCTGAATGACAACTTGGTTACATGCAGGATTCAAGCGTGCCAAAAGTTGGAGACCTTCCTCACAGCTGCTTCTTGTATACTGGAAGCAGACCACATCCCTAAGGCAGCTACTCAGATGCTCCAGTAGATTCCACCATGGAGCTGATTACCAATCTCACCATGAGGAATAACTACATCCAGCTACCCAGCCACTCAAAACCAGGCCCAGCCAAGTTGACACACAATTACCACAGACACCAGGGAACTACAAAGCTCTATAGCCCATCCTCCAGAGTTCAAATTCTCTGTGTAATTCACCAGCTGTGTGCCCTGGGGCAAATTTTTAACCCTCCCTGGGCCTGAGTTTCTAAACAACAAGGATAATACTACTACTCACTTCATAGTGTTGTTGAATGAATAAGTTGATGAAATAAGTTTAAATTTCTAAAACACTTAGCACAGTGCCTGGAACACATGCTGTACTTTATGTTGTTGTTAGCTGACTCATGACGACCCCATGCACAATAGGATCTAAACAAAATGCTGCCCAGCCCTGTGTCACTCCCATGATTAGATACAGAGCAGAACCTTGTGATCCATAGGGTTTTCATTGGCTGATTTTCAGAATTCAATCTCCAGGCCTTTCTTCCTAGTCCCTCTTAGTCTGGAAGCTTCCCTGTTTAGCATCATAGCAACACACGGACAGGTGGTGGCTGTTCCTGAGACACACTGACCAAACCAAACCTGGCTAGGTCTCCTGCATGGAAGGTCAGAATTCTATCACTGAAGCATCAATGTCTCCTTGCTCTCTCTATAAATGAGCCAATAGTTTTATTTACCCTCTCTGTTTCCTCATGTGTAAAATTAGGAGGGCTATGCCTACCCATCACTCAGAGTTGGGAGAGTCTGATGAAACAGTAAATGTGAAAATCTTTCATAAATAAGCATTACAAAAATGATAACTGAAAGACAATAATTACCCAAATATGTAGTATGTTTGTTATATAATTTATACAGATGTTCATTATTTTAAGGGGGAGATATATATATGTGTTATGTGCGGTCAAATCGGACCCGACTCATAGCTACCCCTCCTTGGGTTTCTGAGGCAGTATCACTATGGAAGTAAATTGCCCAGTCTTCTTTTCAAGGTTCAAACCCACCAGCCTTCTGGTTTCTGCGTAGCAGTCAAGTGCCTTAGGCACTGTTACCAAAGCTCCCCTTGAGCTATATTGAGATTATATATATATAAACTCATTGCCGTCGAGTCTGATCTGACTCATAGACTTCTAACCTCCCAAACTGTAAATCTGTTTGTTAAAGTTGTGAAATTTTCTGTTAGAGTGGCAAAAAGTAACAAAAATAGTGTCTTATTCAAGATCATATAGCTATGATTCAAACCTTGGGTTTCACTACAGAAGTAAATTGCCCAACCTTCCTTCCTAGGAGTAGCTGGTGGGTTTGAACTGCCAGCCTTCTGGTAGCAGTCAAATACCTTAGGCACTACGCCACAGGAGCGTATATATATAGGACCCCATGCACAATAGGATCTAAACAA
>NW_006921770.1:1804929-1807706 GCF_000298275.1 Orycteropus afer afer
GAGATGAAGTATAGTAGACCACTGCTATAAGTAGAATTAGCATTTGTACCTCTTATATTTTCTAATATCCCAAAGGGATCACAAGTACTCGTAACTCCTGAAAGGAGCCCGATAAATGCTTTTGCTCTCCACCTATCACCTCTGCTACTTTCAAGTTCAACGGAGTCCCACAGTCTTTCCTCGAGTGTCAAACACAGTAAAGGCAGGTGTCATTCACAGTGAGCCAAACTTGTCTTCTTTAAGCTTAGAAAAGTGCTTTGCTGCCATCCTTTTATTGTTCTGAATAGTTCACCCTGTAGTCTTTATATTGCCTCACTGTTGAAATGGCATAATCTAAGCAAAACTTTACCTCAATATGTCTAGAAATGATTACTAGATTGCCTATGACCAGATGTGGGATGGATATTTTTATGTTGTCATTTCCAGTTTGGATACGCAGTGTCAGCCCCAGTTCCTAACAGGGAGCTCGTTCCTCCCTGCCTGAGGAGTACGGGAATATTGTGAAAGAATCATTGTGCAAACTTCAAGGCAATATGCAAATGGGAGAGCTTTCCAGCTTACCTCCTGAAGAGCATCCCTGACCCTCCAGAATCAACAAATTAAAGTCCAACACTCCACTCCCTGGCATTTCTGAAACCAATCTGCAGCCCCAGAAAACCTGTTTAAACGTGGTGGATAACCATCCTGTTGCTATTGATATTGCTGGTGTAGGTGAGTAGCCTCAGAGGGGTATGGCAGCAGGCAATTTGAGGGCAGAGTAGTAGGAAGAACACAGAATGGATCTGATCCTTAAACTAGTTACCAAATTTCTCTAACTACCATCCATCTGTCAATGTGTATACTGTGGTGCCTTGCATGTTGTTGTGATGCTGGCAGCTATGCCACCAGTATTCCAAATATTAGCAGGGTCAACCATGGTGGGCAGGTTTCAGTGGAGCTTCCAGACTAGGAAGAAAGGGCTGGCATTCTACTTCTAGAAATTAGGTAATGAGCCCCCTGGTTGGAAGGCACTACAGAATGGTCACAACAATGCACTCAAATAAACCAATGATTGTGAAGATGCTAAAGGCTGGGCAATGTTCCATTCTGTTATACATAAGATCACCATGTGTCAGAGCTGATTCCACAACAAACAACACCAACAATTTCTCTAAGCCTTTGTTTCCACATCTGTAAAATGGGTATAGTAATTCATTGCTACCTCTTTCATTGGGTTGGTTTAAGGTTAGAATGTATAAAACATGAAACTCTTAATATCTTTCCTGACACAAGTTTGGGTATTCTTAAAATCTCTGCCATGTCTCCAGAGTAGCTGGGTTGGGGGTTGGAAATACAAATACAGATGGATGGGAAGGCCGCAGAGGACATTAGTTGTGTTCAAAGCACAGAACACAAGCTTTGCTGTCAGACCATCCTGTTTGCATTCTAGTTGTCATTAGCCCAAGCACAAGGCACCACATCACCATCTCCCTTAGGATGCAGTTGACCTGCACTTTGACACAATTGATTGTGGTAGTTAATCATTTGTAAATAAGCAGAAAATTGGGTTCACGAGATCCATGTGTGTCCTCCTTCATGTCTGCCTGCATTTAAGAGAAGACTGGATTCTTCAGGGAAACGGGTCCCCTTCCACCTCCTCGTCTTTTCTTACTCAAGGAGGAACCTGAAAATGGTAGAAAAGGCAGTTACATGGATGAATCACACATTTTCTCACCTCCAGATTTTTGTGTATGCTGTTTCCTCTGCCTAGACTATGTGCCATTTAGCTAAATATTTGTCATTATTTAGTCTTCATACAATGTTACTCCCTCCCCAAGGTTCTTTCGTTCCGGACTCCCTGGAAGTTCAGCCTCATAGTGCCCCTTAGTGGCTTCATGTATGTTTCTCCTGAGATCAAGCCAGGAAGATGGCAGCATCATGTTACTGTGATAATAACACACTTTTTTTTTTTTTTTTTAGGAATGGTCTTAACAACTTAATGGACACCCAAGAAGAACTTATGTCACGCAGTGAAGGAGGCAGAGATTGGAGTGATGAGTCTACAAGCCAAGGAATGCCAAGGCCTACCAGAAACCAGCAAACTACCAGGAAGAGACAAGGAAGGATTCTTCCCTAGAACCTCAGAGGGAGGCTACTTCTTCATTCCAGATAGCTAGCCTCCAGAATTGTGAGAGAACACATTTGTATGGTTTCAAGCAGTCTGAGGAAACTAATACATTCTGTTAACAATAGTTTCCTTAGTTTAAAACATGGATTTGTTGAAATAATGATACAATGATAACTTATTGAGAGTCTACTAGATGCCAGACACACTGCTAGGTGCCTGGTTTTAAAGGTGAATATGTAGACTTTCTATTTAAGGGCTCATAGCTTGGTGAGAGAGGCATGCACAGTAATACATCATTGTGCCTGGATGGTGCAAAAGGTTAACAGGCTCAGCTGCTCTGTAAAAGGTTGGTGATTTGAGTCCACCTAGAGGCATCTCAAAAGAAAGTCCTGGTAATCCACTTCCAAAAACCAAGCCACTGGAAACACTATGGAGCACAGTTCTATGCTGACACACGTGCGGTCACCATGAGTTGAAGTTGACTCAACAGCAACTGGAATACAGTGTGATGAGTGCAGTGATAGAGACCTGTCAAGTATACTTTGGGGATCAGCAAAATACTTTTGAGCATGTGTGTGTGATATAGATTGAATTGTGTCCACCTTACCCCTGTGCCTGTGAATGTGACCCTGTTTGGAAATTGTTGCTGTTGTTGTTGTTATGTGCCGTC
>NW_006921770.1:1807806-1818870 GCF_000298275.1 Orycteropus afer afer
AAGTAGGATTGCCCAACCTTCCTTCCGAGGAGTGGCTGGTGGGTTTCAACCGCCAGCCTTCTGGTTAGCAGTCAAGTGCTTTAGCCACTATGTTACCAGAAATAGGGGTTATTATTCTTTGTTCTGTTAATGAGGTCACACTCACTCAATAAGGTAGGGTGGGTCCTAAATCAAAATTTTTTTAATAGTGTCTTAGTTGGAATAGACTTGATGGCAGTAGGTTTTTTGTTTGGTTTACAGAAAGAGAAAAACAGATATGGAGAGAAGACAGCATGTGAAGATCCATCTAAAAATCAAGGAGTGCCAAGAAACACCCAGGGCTGCCAGAGCTAAAAGAGACCAGGAGTGATCTTCTAGAATGACGAAAGTGTGGTTGTTGTTGATAGTTGCTGTTGAGTCAATAAAACTCATGGAGACCCTATGTGTATCAAAGAAGAACTGTGCTCCATGGGGTTTTGAAAGGTGACCTTTCAAGGCAGATTGTCTGGGCTATCTTCTGAGAAGCCTCTAGGTGAGTTCAAACCACTGATCTTTCAGTTAGTAGTCAAGCACTTAACCATTTGTGTCACTCATGGATTCCATCAACAGATCATAGTCTTGCCAATGCCCTGAGGTCAGACTCTTAGCTTCCAGAACTGTGAGATGATAAATTCCTGTGCTTTAAAGCCACCTCCCTGTGTATTTGTGTTATGACAGCCCTAGGTAACTAAGACAGTGTGTATAAGTGAGGGGTCTTTGGGAAAGTTTCTTGCAAGAGATAACCCTTAAGGTTGAGGAGGAGCTAGTAAAACTAAGGGGGAGACATGGGACATTACAGGTACAGAGGTTAGCACAATCAAGGTCTGAAGGTTAGGAATAGCATTGTGTTTGTGGGGAACCATACATCATTCAAGGAGCTCTTGTAGGGCAAACCATTAAGCACTTAGCTGCTAACCAAAAGGCTGGTGATTTTAACCTACGCAGCAACTCTGTGGGACAAAGTCCTAATGATCTGCTCTCATAAAGATTACTCACTGCCATTGAGTCAACTCCAACTCATAGCAATTCTATAGGCTAGAGTAGAACTTCCCCCATAGGATTTCTTTCTTTCTTTCTTTTCAGTCCAGGGTTTCTTTTTAATTTCCCTATCGCACATTATCTCCATATACCCTGGTGATAGAGTACTCAAGCAGCTCATTGCTTTAGTAGCATTATTGTCCCTATGCATTGTTGTTCCTTAGTGGTTTTTTTTCCCCCTTAGGAACTCTGATAGTGTAGTGAGTAAGGTTTTTGACTGCTAACCAGAAGGTTAGCAGTTCGAACCCACCAGCCACTCCTTGGAAGGAAGGTTGGGCAATCTACTTCCATAGAGATACCGCCTCGGAAACTCAAGGAGGGGTTGCTTTGAGTTGGACCTGACTCAATGGTAGTGAGTTGCTTTGAGTTGGACCTGACTCAATGGTAGGTTTTGAGTTTAGTGCCTTTTTAATACTTTGGCCTGAATGTCTTCTTCTTTCTGTGTCTCCTTCATCGCTCTTTGAAAAGTGTCTGTTGTTGTTGTTGTTATGTACCATCGAGTCAAACCCGACTCATAGCGACCCCTCCTTGGGTTTCCGAGGCAGTATCACTATGGAAGTAGGATTGCCCAACCTTCCTTCCGAGGAGTGGCTGGTGGGTTTGAACCGCCAGCCGTCTGGTTAGCAGGCAAGTATCTTAGGCACTATGAAAAGTGTCTATTTATCTTTATTTTTATTTTTTATTGCACTTTGGGTGCAAATTTACAGAGCAGAATTTATTTCACATTCAGCAGTTTGTGTACATTAGGTTTCACTCCCTGATTACCATCCCCAATACTGACCCACTCTCCTCCCCTCCCTTCCCTGTGATTCTCCCACCTGTGCCCTTCTTAGTTATGCACTCCTGTCTGTCTAGCTTTCCCTCCATGTAAATGTTGCCCCTCTGGTACCCCATGGCTGATTGCTCCAAGGGGTGTATCTCTGTAGAGTAGGTGGGTGCATCGCCCTGGGTTGGGTGTTCCGCATGTAAGTCTTTCTACTGTTGGGCTGAGAGCCAGTCCTTTTGAATGAGTCCTAGCCCAGGCTCGAAGTGTATGCCAGGGCCATAGTCTTGGGGGTCTCACTAGACTCCATCCAACCAGTAATTCTGGTTATTATTGCCCCATAGGGTTTCCAAGGCCATAATCTTTCTCTTTTGGAGCACCTGGTGGGTTTGAATGGCCAACCTTCCAGTTAGCAGCCAAGTGCTTAACCACTGTGCCACCAGGGATCTTCCATAAATATTACAGCCTGAGGCAGTTCTACTCTGTTACATGGGGTCTCTACAAGTTCAGATCAACTCAATGGCACCTAACAACAGCATACATCATTCATTGTTGCTGGAGCAGAGGTTCAGCATGACTAGTGGAGAGAATGAGATGAGAGAGGCAGCCAGGAGCCCTATCATGTAAGGCCTGATGGGCAGTGCTAATGACATGGATTTTATCCTAAGTGTAAGAGGAAGTTATTGAAGGGTGTTAGGAGGGGGAAGAGGGGCCCCTCTTCTGTTGGAGATATGACTCTTGTTGCAGTGTAGAGAATGGATTAGAGGGAGGCAAACTGGAGCAGGGAGACCCGTCAGGAAGCTGTTATAATAGTCCACTGAGAACTGATGAAGACCTGAATTAGGGCAGTGGTAGCAGGGGTGGAGGAGAGCATAAACATAATATCGGGCCTCACGTTATTGAGAGAAGTAAATAACACACTATTTGTGGAGGGCTTTGTAAACTATGCTGTTGGCACAAAGGTGGGATTATTATGAGTGAGATTATGGTTCTCTGTTAAGGAAGGTATATTAAGTCCCCCAGGGCTGAGCTTGGCAGCCGTTCAGAGCAGCCCCACTCTATACAGCAGATTTCCTTCTTCATTATCCACAGTCCTGTGGCTTAAAGCAAGCAAGCTTGTCCCCCTTCAAGTAACAACCTTGTCTTCCAGGCTCATCTTCCCTGCATCCTAGAGAGCAAGCTTTATCCTTCTCCTATTGTTCAAGTTTAATCAGTGTCTGGGAACCCCAGATCTCCACAGCTTTCACTGTAGGTTTTCCTGGAGGCCTGGGAAACCTGAATTAAAAGAGCCCCTTACTAGCTGTGGTCACTACCTCATCTGAGGTGGTTATGTATATTGGAAATCCTTATGCAAAGAAACTAATACTCTCTGAGCAATAGTTTCCTTAGTTTAAAATGTTGTTGTTGTTAGGTGCCGTCAAGTCATCTCCAATTCATAGCAACCCTATGCACAGCAGAATGAAACACTGCCCAGTCCTGTGCCAGCTCCATGATCCTTGCTATACTCGAGCCCATTGCTGCTGCCACTGTGTCAATCCATCTCGTTGAGGGTCTTCCTCTTCAAATGTAGACTTGTTGAAATAATGATTCAATTATAAATTATTGAGAGTCTACTAGATGCTTGGTACAATGTAAGGTATTTGCATATAAAGGTGAATAGATAACAGACCTCTACAGGATCTCACAAGGAGCCCTGGTGGAGTAGTGGTTAAAATACTTGGCTGCTAACTGAAAGGTTGGGGGTTTGAACGCACCAGATGCTCTGTTGGAGAAAAATATGGCAGTATTCTGTAAAGATTTATGGCCTTGAAAACCCTATGGGGCAGTTCTACCCTGACCAATACGGTCATGGCAGTGGTATAGGATCTCACAGACTAGTGAGAGGGGGAGGCATAGGTAATAGATATTGTCATCACTATGGTTCAAAATTGTAACACAAAGAAGTGTGGGCAGACTGAATGGGCAGTGTCTTTGGAGGACTATTTGGGGAAAAGTGAAACCCAAATGAAACAAGAAAATGGCTCTCTTCTCAATCTGAAAAATAAAAAGAAAACGAAAGGAAAAACAAGAGTAGCCAGAAAAATCAATTAAGGGTCTTATCCTTTTGTAGCAAAGATGATAGCTGTTTACTGAATCCACACACTCTTCCTCTTAGGCATGCAGCTACACTCCACTTCCCAGCTTCCTACAAAGGATTTGTGGAACTTTGACTAACTTACTATTAATGTAGAGAGAGAAGTGAGGTGCGCCATTTTAGGCCTGGTCCATAAAAAAACTTCCCATGTGCAATTCTACACTCTCTCTTTTCCCTCACATGACAGCTGGATATGGATGCCCAGGGTGACTTTGGAAACCATGTATTGAAGAGGGCAACACCTCTGACAGCCTGGGTCCCTGCATGACTGCCTGGAGCAGAATCCTTCCTATCCCCCACTGATTAGACTATATGAGTAAGAAAAGGGCTTCTATTGTCAAGCCACTGAGATTTCAGGGTTTTTCTGTTACAGTGTCTTGTATTACTAAAATACTAAAAGGAATGCACCTTCTTTCCCACAGTTTCCACTCCCTGCTTCACATAA
Organism: Orycteropus afer afer; assembly: GCF_000298275.1. Lineage (NCBI taxonomy): Eukaryota > Metazoa > Chordata > Mammalia > Tubulidentata > Orycteropodidae > Orycteropus > Orycteropus afer. The sequence continues at coordinate 1,812,205 of NW_006921770.1, forward strand.
TTAGCATTCACTGCCAAGGAGTCATTAGGTTGAAAACATCCATGTAAGTAACCAGTGTGACAGCTCTGGTGGGACAGAAAGGCAGCATCTGTTTAGAAGTGGGGCAATGGTGGTTCATTGGCAGGATTCTTGCCTTGCATGTAGGGCCCCTGGTTCAGTTCCTGACCAGGACCACATACATAGTCTATCAGTGGAAGTTGTGTGTTGCTATGCTGCTAAATAGGTTTCAGCAAAGCTTCTAGACTAAGGCAGTCTAGGAAGAAAGGTCTGATGATCTACTTTATAAAATCAGCCAAAGAAAACACTATGGATCACAATGGTCCAATCCACAACCTGTTATGGAGATGGCACAGGACCAGGCTGGGCTTTCTTCCCTGGTGCACAGGGTTCTCAAGAGTCAGGGCCTGACTTGATGGCAGCTAACAACAGTAGCTTACAGAGAAAGTTCACAGTCTAACCCAAGGTATGGTTTGTCCTTTGACATATATGGGAATACTGTGTCCTCTATTACGTACATATCTGTCTACAATGTACCAATATGTATTTCTCTATAGATGTATATAAGTGCCTTGTTTCTTTTATTGTGTGATCAACAGACAATAAATTATAGAAAAGTATAGATCATTATTTCTCTCTGGGTATAAGTAGAGAGGGGTGGGCACTCCATGTAAACCAGATAGTTCAGGAGAGAATACAAAGTGTTCCAAGAACAGCTGGTGAGCACTACTGCTCCCTGTTTAGGTTACTCTGTTGTTGTTGTTGTTGTTGTTGTTGTTATGTGCAGTCAAGTTAGACCTGACTCATAGTGACCCCTCCTTGGGTTTCCAAGCTGATATCCCTATGGAAGTAGATTGCCCAACCTTCCTTCTGAGGAGTGGCTGGTGGTTTTGAACTGTGGTTACCTCTAGTACTGCTCTAACAGAAGAAACCATAAATGGTGGCTTTAACAAACAGGGGTTTATTCTCTTACAGTTTAGGAAGCTAAAAGTCAGAGTTCAAAGTACCAGCTCTAGGAGCTGGGAGAAAGCCCCTTGACTTTGGGCTTCAGCTATGCCTCTTGCTTCTGGCCCAATGGAGCTGGAGGTTTCTCTTAACTCAGACAGCTGCTGGCTGCTGAGGTTGACAAACCTGAGGTCGACAAGTAAAATGACACAGTTCCAAAATTATCAAGCAGACCAGCAGGCCACTAATTCAAGTCCATTAACAGTCCCAAGGTCAGTAGACTTTTCTCAAAGCATCTTCTTATATACTGGGAGCAGACCACATCCCGAAGACTCAGTTGCTCACAGTAGATTATACCATGGAGTTCACTACCAGTCCTATCATGGGGAATAACTACATCCAGCTCCCCAGCCACTCAAAACCAGACCCAGCCAAGTTGACACACAACCTCAACTACCACACTCCCCTATAACATCCAGGTCACAGAAGAGGCCGACCATTTGTTCCAAGATAAGGTGTTAACCAGCATGCTGAAAGGAGAGCAACTCTTCAGGCTTTGTCTCCATCATTTGGGAGGTACTTGCTGATACAATTGGGAAGACTAGGGAGATAGTCCTCTAAGTACAATTTGATTTGGTGCTAGTGTCTTAGGAGTAAACACACTGCTTGACTGTCATTCTCTATCCAGATTGCTGATCAGCAAGGACTCTATATATGAGAAGATCCAACACTACAGTGAGGAGGACAGAAAAGGAAACACTAGAAGAAATCAGATGAGGTCATGTCAGTGATGAAAGTTATGCTTTCAGTGGAGTCCTCAAACTGAGGATATGCAAAAGGAGCTCTAGTGACACTGTCCCTAAGGCATTTGACTCCTAATGAGAAGGTTGAAGGTTCAAAGATTTATTGCCTCAGAAACCCAGTGGGGGTTGCTATGAGTTGGAATCGACTTGATGGCAGTGGGTTTTTTTTTTTTTTTTTTTGGTTATTAGACATTAAAGGAGCCCAGGTTGCACAGTGGTTAAAGTGCTCAGCTGGTAACTGAAAGTTGATGGTTCAAACCCACCAGACACTCCATGGGAGAAAGATGAGGCAGTCTGCTTCCCCAAAGGTTCACAGCCTTAGAATCAGAGGAATTCTACTCTGTCCTAGAAGGTCACTAAGAGTAGAAATCAACTTGACAGTAATGGGTTTGGTTTTTGGTTTTATTAGACATCAAACATAAAGGAGCGGGGTCTCCAGGATTCTCATGTGGGCCAGGTGGATGGTTAATAGAGCACTGAGGAGTTCTCAGTGTTCACTGTTGAAGACCAGTATTCCATATTTTTCATGGTTCCCAAAACCTTAGGGTATTTTATTGACCTCATGATGCCTATTGAAATTACTGAAATAGGCATTGAAGCATCTCATATTTAACTCATAGCATCATGTTTTTACAAATGTGTTTATATATAAATACAAGCAATTGAGTTTCTTATGAAAATAGTAAGAGCACTCATTTTCTATTTCAGGTATTTCCAGAAATCCTAGGAATGTGTGAGAAGGGAAAATGGAATCCACGTGGCAGCATGCCATAAAACTAATTACCTGAGGGACTTTAAACAGTTCCATGGATTATGTAGTTGCATTGATTTTGTGGATTAACTGTGGCAAATTGTGAAATTTAAGCCATCTTGTTCATCTGTTCACTCATTCACTACAGGATCAAGTTTAAACTCCTTAGCCCAGCAAACAAATGATTTCCTGATCTGTATGCATCATCTACTCTGAGCTTTGCACCCATCTGAACTTAACACCAGCACATTTATTCATGCAAAAGTATATTTTTTTCATTGTCTATTGTATGCCAAGGAGCTGTGATAGTGTAGTGCCTAAGGTACTTGACTGCTAACCAGAAGGCTGGTGGTTCAAACCCACCAGCCACTCTTCAGAAGGAAGGTTGGACAATCTACTTCTGTAGTGATACCACCTCAGAAACCCAAGGAGTGGTCACTATAAGTCAGATCCAACTCAATGGCAGTGAGTGTGAGTGTGATTGTATGCCAAAGGAGCCCTGGTGGTGCAGTGGTTAAGCACTCAGTTGCTAACCAAAAGGTTGGTCGTTCAAAATTACCAGCTGCTCCGCAGGAGAAAGATGAGGCAGTCTGCTTCTGTAAAGATTTATAGCCCTGGAAACACTATGGGGCAGTTCTACCCAGTCCTATAGGGTTGCTATGAGTTGGAATTGACTTGGCAGCAAAGGGTTTGGTCTTTGGGTTTGACAGTATGTCAGGCCCTGTGCTAAAGTGGAGGACACAGCAGTAAATATCACACTGGGGCCATGCCCTCATGGAACTTGAGCCACTTTGAGGAAACATACTCAAGTCATTGCACTTAGCACATATCTGTAATTATGCACTTGGGTGACTGTATGTAGTAAAACTGTTTACTGTCTGAATTTCAGTTGGATGGCTGCTGAGGGTAGCAAACTCTAGGAAGCTTCCCCTGTGCTTATGAAGCCCATACCAAAGAATGCTGAAATTCACCATGGCGAAGGAGCCATTACCTCAGCTGACCTCAGGTGAGGTCATATCAGTGATGAAAGTCATGCCTTCAGTGGAGTCTTCAAAGTTTAAACTTGGTCCTGTAGTGAATGAGTAAACAGATGAACAAGGTGCCACAGTTAATCCACAAAATCAATGCAACTACATATGTAGAAGTCGCTATGAGTCAGAACCAACTCAATGATAGTGAGCTTGGTTTGGTTTTAAAGATCAACACCTTTCTTCAAAACTGACAAGGGACAAGGTTGTAGTCACTATTTGGCCACAGCCAGCTACCCAGAGGGAGCAAGTAGTTGGACCTGTGGGCTCAGGACCATGGTTGCAGAGGACATCAAGCTCAATGGGCATAACATACTACACAAAAACATTGTTCCATATGCTACTTTGGTGACTAGTGACTAGAATCTTAAAAGCTTGCAAGCAGCCATCTAGATGCAACAATAACAATGTTCCTGTTATTTCTCACTGTCATAAGAAACCAATGCAAAACTTAGTGACTTAAAACATCAACTATTTTACTATTGCTCACAATTCTGTAGGTTAAGAATTTGGGCAGGGCACAGAAGAGATGGTTATCTCTGTTCTCCATGATGTCTTCTGGGGCTCAAACATTCAAGCTGGCTTCTGCACTCACATGTTGTTAATTCAGCTCAGATGCTCTACAGCTGAAGGCTGGCTGGGATGCTTGGCCAGGGCCTTGGTTCTCATCACTGCCTCTTCCTCTTCAGGATCCCACTGCACATGGCCTCTCCACATGGTCTCTCAAATAGGGTAGCTGGACCTCTTACATGCTCAGGCTTTCAAGAGAATAATAGTAAAACACCCAGACCTTCTTAAAGCTGAAGGCCAGAAATGGCACAGTGTTGCTTCCACCATATTCCAGTGGTTAAAGTGAGTCACAGGGCCAGCCTGGACTCCGCGTGGGAGGGAGTTACACAAGGGTGTGAATACAGGGAGGCGTGATACACTGGGAACCATTTTGGAAGACTAGTATCACATCCTAAGAAGTGGCATTGTTTATTGAGGGGTTTTATTTTCTCTGAAACACCGGCCTCAATGGTTAACGTGCTTGGGCTGCTAACCGTAAGTTTGTAGATTTCAGTCCACCCAGAGGTATCTTAGAAGCAAGTCCTGGAGATCTATTTCCCCAAATCAGCCATTGAAAAGCCTATGGAGCACAGTTCTACTCTGACACACATGGGTGTCATGTCAGAATAGACTTAATGGCAATGGTTGGTTAATCAGGAGTCTCTTTCTCCCCAAGAGAGTTTGAAAGTACCGTCCTTTAGACACTGCACATAGCAAATGTGGCTCACAGAGGTAGGTGAGGGTTTTTGATTAGGGAGATAGGCTCACCACTACCACCAATCCACAGAAAAATGGGCGTTTTCAGACTCATAAGTGAAGCAGCATCAAGCATGTTGAAGTTTATCAAAGAAAGCAGCCCTCTTTAGTAATTCACTGATCAGGATTCAAGACATAAAATGGACTTGGAGAATCTAGTGGACAAGGCATTTTGGCTGCTAACTAGCAGTTCAGTGGTTCAAGCCCACCAGCCACTCTGTGGAAGGAAGATGGGGCAATCTACTTCTGTAAAGATTTACTGCCTCGGAAACCCAGAGGGAGTTGCTATGAGTCAGAATCAACTCAGTAGCAGTGAGCTTGGTTTGATTTTAAAGATCAACATCTTTCTTCAAAGCTGACAAGGGACAAGGTTGCAGTCACTACTTGGGCACAGCCAGCTACCCAGAGGGAGCAAGTAGTTGGACCTGTGGGCTTGGGACCATGGTCGCAGAGGACATCAAGCTCAACTGGCATAACATACTACATAAAAATATTGTTCCACATCCCACTTTGGTGAGTAGTGACTGGGATCTTAAAAGCTTGCAAGCAGCCATCCACATGCAATGATGGGTCTCTCCTTGTCCAGAGCAAAGAAGAATGAAGAAAACCAAAGACCCATGGAAATAATTAGTCCAAGTGACTGGTACACCATGCAATCCTCAGCCTATATGACTATGAAACCAGAAGAACTAGATGGTTCCTAGCTACCACTGTCAACCACTTGGAGGGGGATCTATGTAGGAAACCCTGGATAGAGTGGGAGAATAATGTGGAATAAAACTCAAAATCATAAAAAAAAAAAAAAAAAAAGGGGACCAGGTTTACTGGTCTGATAGAGCCAGGTGGAACTCCTGAGACTATGGCCCCTAGCTACCCTTCAGGTCTGGAATTGAACCCACTCTTATGGCTTCCAGACAAACAAAAGACAGGCATATGAGCTGAACATTTACATTAGGTAGATACATTCCTTGGAGAGATCAATCATGGGAGAATAGAATGGCTGTGTATGTACATGGAGACAGCTTGGGGGCAGGAGTACATGAGGGAAAGGACACAGGGCAGAGGTAAGTATGGGGAGGAAGTGGGATGGGAGCTGTCACATTGTGGGAGATTACAGTCAATGTCACGAGACAAAGTATAGGTGAACTGCTGTATGGAAAATGAATTTGGTCTGTAAACTTTCACTCGAATCACAGTAAAAATTAAAACAAACAAACAAACAAATAAACAAAAACTTTCTTCAAATGGTTTTAAGGTCCCTAGTACATGGAAGTGACATAATCCAGAGACAAAGAATGAGAGAGAAGAGCAAGACAGAACCCACAGAAGAGGATCAACAGATCTTGCAAGTGAAACAAAGCAAGGAGAACCTGGTCCTATCTGAACAAAGGCCATAGCCTTAGCTAAACCAAAAACCAAATTCACTGTCATTGAATTGATTCTGACTGATAGTGACCCCCACTGGGTTTCCAAGGCTATAAGTCTTTACGGAAGCAAACTGCCTCATCTTTCTTCCTTGAAATGGAAGTGGGTTTGAAACACAGACCTTTTGGTTGGCAGCCAAATGCCTTAACCACTGCACCAGAGCTCCTTAGCCTTAGCTAAGGAGAACATCAAATCTGATATTGGAATCCTAGTCTAGCATTTCCATAGTGTGTTGCATATATTTCTGCTTCTTGTTGTTGTTAAGTGCCGTTGAGTCATTTCCGACTCATAGCGACCCCATGCACAGCAGAACGAAACACTGCCCAATTCCGTGCCAGCCCCACAATCCCTGCTATACTTGAGCCCATCATCGCAGCCACTGTGTCAATCCATCTCCTTGAAGGCCTCCCCC
>NW_006921770.1:1821190-1824454 GCF_000298275.1 Orycteropus afer afer
TGTGGCTTTGGTGGTTGGGGCATAAATTTGAATAACAGTCATATTAACAGTCATAGTCATATTTCTGCTTAACTATGTACTAATTGAATATAGGAAATTAGTAGCAGCATTTCATGTACATTTAAAATGCAAGTGTATCTCATGTGAAAGCCTGCCTCTACCATTTGCTGCATGTGTGACTTTTTGGCAGATTACTTAATGTCTCCAATCACAGGATTATGAAGTACTTACCCCAGTGCCATATATAGTAGGTGTTCAATAAATGTCATCATTATTATTACTATTGATATTGTTCTGGTTGCTAGTTTCTTAATTTCCAACTTACATAGCTCATCCAGCTAAAAGTCCCCTGTCTGGACATTTGACTTGGATGGTGCCGTGCATCTATCTGGTGTGTAAAAAGTGGTTTTTGGTGCCCAAAGTGGTCAAAACCAGAATACCAGTCCCTTTTTTGGAAGAGAAGATTAACAAGGCTTCTTTCTGTCTAGTTGCAGTCAGTATACAACCTTGTGGCAAGGAAATTTGCTGGAGAAGACAACCCTGGCCTTGGATGCTTGGCTACCTAAACATGGTTGACAAACAGCTGAGTCAAAATCTAGGTTGGCTCACTTGGGCATCTAGATGATCTTGAGTGACCAACTCCAGTACACATACACACATGAAAACAGATATTTTGGGAGTCTTATGTGAATGTAAATATGGTCTCTGTTTGTTCAAAATAGCACTTCATAAATTTCCATTTATCCGGAATGAATTACATAGTCTATTAACTCTGGAGCCAAGTTTGAATACCTGCATTTGTCAAGGTGTGCAACTGCTTTTTCTCAGAGGTTCTTGGTGCCCTGGCAATTGGCACCAGGGTGTTCATACGTGAACCAGGCATAGGGAACCTCCCTGTCACTTCAGAGGGAAGACATGGGTAGTGGGCAGGTACACAGACTCTGCAGCCATGCCGCATAGGGCAAGAGTGAGCTTCTGCACTTACTAGCTATGTTTGTGAATTTCAATTTTTCTGTCTGGATAATGGTACCCACCTTATTGGGCTTTTGTAAGGATTGAATTAGTTAACATACATAGGATGTTTAGAACAATTCCTGGCACCTGGGAAGTACACTACATAAACATTCCAAAAATGAAACCAAACTCTCTGCCGTTGAGTCAATGCTGACTCATAGCATCCCCCTTTGGGTTTCCGAGGCAGTAAATCTTTATGGCAGTAGATTGCTCAGTCTTCCTTATGCGGAGTGGCTAGTGGGTTTGAACCAACAACCTTCTGGTTAGCAGTCCAATGCCTTAGGCAGCATGCTATTTAGCTTCTACACTAAATGTAGGGGCTTATCCTAGTCCTCGGGTTACCCCTGTCTGGTCCCTGACTGTGAACTCTAAGTACTTCCTTAAACAAGTGTGGAAAATGGGCAGAGAGCTGGTCTTTTCCAGAAGTGGAGGTCTACTTGATACCTAGGATCTGATACAGCTTTGAGATCCTTCTGTGAGACAAAATGCAGTGGGAGGAAAAATTCTGCATTCACATCAGGGAATGGGGTGCAGGACCCATTTCTGCCCCCACAATACCTCCTGTGTGTCATTGATTGGGTAAGTAATGCCTCCTTTCTGGGTGTCAGCTTCTAATCTGCACAATAAATGTGACTTTCACTGTGGGATGGGTCACCAGCACATCAGCTTCAGGCAGACTCACTGAGGCAGGGCAAGCCTTAAGTACCCAGACAATCAAGCCAGTGTCACCTGGATGCCCATAGAGACCCCAAAGTAGATGAGGACAAGAGCTCAGTTACTAGAAACAGGGCACATGGACCAAAAGAGGCCAGCAGCCTAACCTGTTTGTATTGAGATGCTTGTAGAGTGAGTGGCCAGAGCCAAAATCTGAAGGTCTTTGCCCTTAGAGCTGGGGAAAGACAGCCTGTGAGTGAGTCCTGACAGGAATTAAATGTTCCTGTGTCTGTCCTACATGTGCAGACCTACAGACATAGACTTTCAAGTCCTCCAGAACTAGTTGAGGCCTCTCCCATCTCTTCAATCCTCTGCTCCTTCATGGCATTTCTCTTGCTACTCTACCACCCTTGAGTTCACCAATTTTTCTGTCTCTGTGGCCGGACAAGGAGTCCCCGGGTGGTACAAATTATAAAGGCCCACCCAGAGGTGCCTTGGAAGAAAGGCCTGGCCATCTACTTCCAAAATCAGCCATTGAAAACCCTTTGGAGCACAGTTACACTCTGACACATATGGGGTTGGCATGAGTTGGAACCCACTCAACAGCAATTTTCTTTGGGGGGGGCGGTGGTGCAGAAAACATTTCTGCTCTATATTCCTGGCCAGTCACAGCAACTCACTTCTGGTCTTGGTACTTGTACTATTAAAAAGCAGCACCAAAGAGTGGGAAGTATGTGCACGTTGGAGTAACAATAGGCTAGGTTTCAATATCAATCGTGTCACTTACTAGCTATGTGACTTTGGATAACTTCTCTGTTCCTCAGTTCCCTCACTGTAAAGCAGAGCAAATGGTACTTGAATGGGGTTATAAGGATTAGAGTCAGTCTATGAAAATTTGCTGCACAGCACTTGACACAGAGCAGGTATACAAAATATGGGACTGGCTATTCCTAACATCACTATTACTATTATTATCATCTACAGTGATCCATCCCTGATTAGGCCCACATGTGGAAAGTCACACAGATCTAGAATCATGCATCCATCAAGGCTGATTAAAAGGTCATTCTGTTAGGTTACCTTGGAACCAGACTTTAATCCTTGTTGTTGCTAGCTGCCTTCAAGGTGGCCCCTGACTCGTGGTGACACCCATGCACAACAAAACGAAACACTGCCCAGTCCTATGCCATTCCTGTATCAGCTACAGATCAGACCCTTATGATCCACTGGGTCTTCACTGACTTATTTTCAGAAGTAGATTGCCAGGTCTTTCTTCCTAGTCCATCCTAGACTGGAAACTCCACTGAAACCTCTTCAGAATCACAGCAATGTGAAAGTCCCCACTAACACATGGGTAGTGTCCGTGCATGAGGTGCATTGGCTGGGAATTGAACCACGTCTCTTGCCTGGAATGCAAGAATTCTACCACTGAACCATCACTACCCCATCGTGGTTTAGACAAATCTTATAATTTTGATCAAAAAGCCTGCCTGAGGACACAGGTTCCGGCAAGATGGTGGACTAGGCAGAAAGACTGCACAGATGCTCTTCAACAAAGAAAAGGGAAACCAATTAACACAGACACAGAAGATAATC
>NW_006921770.1:1827561-1844858 GCF_000298275.1 Orycteropus afer afer
GAGGGGAGGGAACTCTGTTAGTTAGATAGAGATAAATATTGATTTGGGTGAAGAGAAGGGCAATGTACCAAATGTGAGTCACCAATATGGCAGCACTGAGGATGAGAAAGACATAGAGAGGTACATGGGAAGTACAGACAACAAATATAAATGCTTTTGCATATACAGTACTGAGTTGTCAGTGAAGGCAAACATGGGTACATGGATGGATAGATAGGTAGACAAGCTAAACGATTAAGTATGTCTATGAAATGGGGAGTGTATCCAAGATCATATATAGGATTGGAAGACAATGGTCCTATAAGTTTATATGAATGATCAGAATTCCTAGGTGTATATTAGAGCTCTGGTAGCATAGTGGCTATGGCACTTGATTGCTAATCAGAAGGCTGGCGGTTCAAATCCACCAGCCACTCCTCGGAAGGAAGATGGGGCAATCTACTTCCATAGTGCTACTGCCTCGGAAACCCAAGGAGGGGTCGCTATGAGTCAGGTCCATGACTCGATGGCAAAACAACAACAACAACAACAATAGTAGAGTTGACAGGGTGCAAAGTGTGGTCACTGTTTGGTCACAGCCAGCTACCCAGAGGGACCAAGTAGTTGCACCTGTGGGCTTGGGACCATAGTGGCAGGGGACATCAAGCTCAATTGGCATAACATACTACACAAAACATTGTTCCACCTCCTACTTTGGTGAGTAGCGACTGGGATCTTAAAAGCTAGCAAGCTGCCATCTAGATGCAATGATGGGTCTCTCCTCGTCAAGAGCAAAGAAGAAAGAAGAAAACCAAAATTAATGGAAACAATCAGTCCTAGTGACTGGTACACCATCCGATCTGCAACCTATACAGCTATGAGGCTAGAAGAACTAGATGGTGCCCGGCTACCACTGTCATCCACTTGGAAGGGATGTAAGAGATCCTGGATAGAGAGGGAGAACAATGTGGAACAAAACTCAAAATCATTTGGAGGGAAAAAAAAGAAAGAGGGGACCAGGTTTACTGGTCTGATAGAGCCAGGTGGAACTCCTGAGACTATGGCCCCTAGCTACCCTTCAGGTCTGGAATTGAACCCACTCTTATGGCTTCCAGACAAACAAAAGACAGGCATATGAGCTGAACATTTACATTAGGTAGATACATTCCTTGGAGAGATCAATCATGGGAGAATAGAATGGCTGTGTATGTACATGGAGACAGCTTGGGGGCAGGAGTACATGAGGGAAAGGACACAGGGCAGAGGTAAGTATGGGGAGGAAGTGGGATGGGAGCTGTCACATTGTGGTAAACTGTGGTCAATGACATGAGACAAAGTATATGTGAACTGCTGTATGGAAAGTGAATTTGCTCTGTAAATCTTCACCCAAATAAAATAAATTAATTAATTAAAAAAAAAAAAAAAAAAAAAAAAAAAAAAAGCCTGCCTGAGACTTTAACCAAACTGCTTTCCTGGGCAATCTTCCCAGCGGGGGTGGAAGCTCACTGCTTTGATTTTTCAGCCTTGGCTACCAATCCCACAGGTGTCCAGGAAGATAGGTGGCTTCCTCTAAATACTGAATAATAACAACAGTGATAATGACCATCATAGCATGAGGAAAATAACAGCAGATTAAAAAAAAAAAAAAAAATTGGCTTTATATTGACCACAAATAGGTATAATCACATGCTCCCCAAGGTGTTGCTTAGGCTATCATTTTTCCAAGCAGCTATGACCCAATTGCAGAGATATAAATTCTGCAGAACTTTGAGAGAATGAAAAGTACCTGTCTCCTCCACTGCCTTATGGCTCCCAAGTTCTTGGCGTGTGAGTCTCTCTCTGTCCACATAGGGGCACTAATGAGGGAGTCAGCGCCGTGCCTCAGCCACGGCTGCCTTGCCAGCGTTCTTGTCAATACCTGTTGACATTTTCTTGAGTAATCATTCCAGGTGCCTTGTATATTTCTTCATATCACCGGATGGATTACGGGGTTCTATTGATTTTGTGGTTTCATGTGTGAAAGATCTAATCTTACTCTTCTCCTGTTCATTTTCCTTAACCTTTTAATAACATGATAGGAAGGCAACCGGTCAGAATGGAAATTGTTTCTGAGGCATATTGTCATAAATACATGCTACCTACTACTTTATTTTATGGGAGCAGCCATATTTTTTTGAAATAATAATGATGAAATTTTTAGGGCATATAGCAGTTTACAAAGCACTTTCCCATATCAACTCATTTAATTCTGACAGCAATCCTGATAGGAGTTATTTTATTTATTTTGATTTATTTATTCTCCAAGTCTTTCCACAAACATGAATTTTTATTATCTGTACTGTCATAGATAAGGAACCTGCACTGCCCAAGGTCACACAGTTCTTAAAAACAGGATTTGGAGTCAGAGAGATCTGTATTCGAACCCTGATGCTGCCAGGTTTTGCTGCATAACCCTGGACAGGTACTTAACTCTTTGAGGTTCATTTCTTTATCTACAGAACAGAGATGATGATACGTTTCAGTGATTTTGTACAGTTTAAAGTTGATGTGGGTAAACTGCCTGCACAGTACCTGACATTGAGAAGAACATAAAGTTAGCCATTATAATTAAAACAATATTATTATTAATTATTGATAAAGGTGGAATTTAAGTCAAGGACACTGTATGGCTACCTGCACATGGTCAAACCTCATTCCTATTCCAGAAGGAAATAGAACCTGGTTTGTTCTCTCTCTTGCTCTCTCTCTCTCTCTTTCTATCTCCCTGTCATTTCTTTCCTTAATTTATTTTAAAACTCCAGTGAATGACAAAAAAATAAGAGTGCTTGAGGTGAAAACCTGGAATCTCTGTTGAAGTACAAGGTGTATCTGAGGGGGAGCAATGTTCTGGCCTCTTTCTCTCTGGAGCAGGATTCCAGCCAGTGGAAACTGGTGTGTGGTGGTGCAGCTCCTAGTCTGGAAATCCTGGTCGTACCTGTCATACCTGTACTACATCAAGAAAGGCTGATGATGGACAAAGCAACAGAGGAAGAAGGGGAGTCAGGAATAGGAGGAGAAAATGAAATGTGTGGCTAATTGCCTCCATGAACACTTACCTCCTTTGCCATATGACCAGAACTCAATAGTGCCTGGCTACCACTGCTGAAAGTTTTGATGAAAGAGAGAACAGATTTTATAGAATAATCTGTGATCAAAAGGAGGGGGGATGCATAAGAGAACCTCCAGTTCTTATAGAATCCAGACTTTCTGAAGCTATGGGGCTGGATGAACCCCATAAACTACTGCTTTGAGATAATCTTTAAAATTTGAACCCTAAACCAAAATTATTCCCTGAAGTCTTCTTATAACCAAACATTAGTTTAGCTTAACCAGTAAAAATGTCTGTCTTGAGAACTGTGCTCCCTTTAAGAACTATCTATATGGGATTCAACTGATACCAGCAGTTTGTTAGATAGGAAACTTAGAGAGCAGTGAGTTTATACTAATACAACTCAGCAAAGAAGGGTAAGAATGGTTGCACAACTCAGAAAATGTAATCCATGTCACTGAATTGTACATGTAGGAACTGTTGGATTGGTGTGTGTTCTGCTGTGTATATTCTGGACAACAACAACAAAAATAAGTTAAGACAGAAAAGCATGCAGGTACTCTCACCATAGCTTAGAGTCTGAATGAGAAGCTATAAAAATCGTGAACTTGTGCCAGGCAGCAAGAGAGAGTGGGACTTTTTATTCCCAGCCTTGCGACCCACTAGCTCTGAGGCCTCCAGAAAGACCTCTCCCTTACCCAGGCCCCAGCTTTTTCATCTTCACAGTGGGAGAGTTCTGTAATAAGTTTTTCCCAATGCAAATTTAGCCAGAGACTAAAACACTATTTAAATGCAACCTCTTCCCCCATTGCTAGTTCCATAAATCAAATGAGGGTAGGGAAGAAGGAGGAACAGACCAGGGATACATTAAAAAAAAAAAAAAGTGCCCATGTTAGGAATTTGTTGCTCCGATGACGTCTAACTTTCCCTGTGAGGCTCGCATTCTAGGGCTCTGTCCCCAGAATAGAAGCTTGTCACTATGCTTTGTGCAGCACGGCTTCTTCTGTTAGCCTTGAATACCAAAAACAAACTCACTGCCACCGAGTCCATTCCGACTCACAGTGACCTCCTCTGGGTTTCCGAGGTGGTAAATCTTTATGGAAGTAGATTGCCCAATCTTCCTTTTGCAGAGTAGGTGGTGGGTTTGAACCACCAACCTTCTGGTTAGCAGTCAAATGCCTTAGGCACTACCTCTCAGAGCTCCTTGTTGGTGTTGTTGCTATGTACCCATCGAGTCAGACCCCTCTCATAGCGACCCCTCCTTGGGTTTCAAAGCGGTATCACTGCAGAAGTAGATTGCCCAGTCTTCCTTCTGAGGAGTGGCTGGTGGGTTTGAACCGCCAACCTTCTGGTTAGCAGTCAGGTGCCTTAGGTACTACGCCACCAGAGCTTCCTTCAGAGCTCCTTAGCCTTGAATAATATTTATCAATATAGGTAAGATGGGATAAATGTATCTCTCATATCAAAAGTCATTTTCTTTCTCTCTTTTTTTTTTTTCAAAATATCAAGAAAATGCATACCTTTTAGGTCAAAACCTGGGTTTCCACTGATAAATCCCAAATCTACTAACTGTGCAACTTGGTACATATTGTTTCCTCTGTCTAGATGGACTTTCTGCTCAAACACCATTTTCCATCTGGAGAATTCATGTTCATCTTTTCAAGATACATCTCAAATGTCACTTCCTCTGTCAGAGATGCCTTCTCTGACCCTTGTGAGAAATCATTTCCTCTTTTGGTCCCATAGCACTATCCATAGGATAGCATTTGTGATTACTGTATTGCAATTATTGTACTTGTTATGACAATTCCTTAAGGAGTTCTGGTGGTGCTGTGGTTAAAACATTAGGCTTCTAACAAAAAGCTGGCAGTTTGAACCTACCAGCCACTCCGTAAGAGAAAAATAAGGCAGTCTGCTTCTATAAAGATTTACAGCCTTATGGAGCAGTTCTACTCTGTACTATAGGGTTGTTATAATGAGTTGACTGCTATCAACTTGACAGCAGTGAGTGGGTAATTCCTTAGCAATCTATCTCCTCATCTCCCTCCATCTGTACACTCCTTTGAAGAGAGGGCCATGTCTTGATAATCTCCAGCACTTACAGGGATGTCTATTATATTTCCTGTTGATAAGAATGCTATTGTCTCTGTCAAAATAGTCTTTAATATGACTGATTCATTAATCCACACACCTAGAATATTTTATGATATGGGATGAGGCGTGACATTTGTCATCCAATCTCTTCATTGTACTTATAAATTGGGGTTCTGAGAGGTAAAATAACAACTTAAGGTCATTCAGCTAGGCAGAAGGAAAGTTGCAAGGAACTTGAAGACCTCTGATTCAACCCAGTGCCTTCCTCTGTGTTCTATACGGTCAGTGAATCTTTGCCACACACACTATGTGTTGGAAAAATGGAATTAATATGACATGGTTCTTACTGTATGCCCAACTGACCCACTGATGTATTGGCATATCATTAGAGTGGGTTGTGGACATTTGCTGATGTTCCTTTAGGAACCTTGCTCTGTTCTCACTTGCCTCTGAGATACCTGCATTTACTTGCACGTCCCTGGTTCTGAATCCTCTACTCTGAATTCTTACAACACCTTCTGTTGACATTCCGACTCCTAGGCTCCTTTGTTACGGGGTCCATCAGACTCCTCCTCTTGGCATTTTATATTCAGGCTTTCCTTCATAACCTTGTTGCTCCTCTCAGTCTATCTCTTTTGGTCTTGATAAAGACTCCCTCATCCAGTTTGCAGCCCCACAAGTTCCCACTGCCATCCTCTTCACCATTCCTCAGGCTAGTTATTGCACTCACAATGAAATGAACTCTTATCTGGCAGTTACAGAGATTCTTCCATTGACCAGCACTTTTGTGCTTCTGGCATGTTGATTTTCTCTTAGTGTAGAATGACTCTACTTGAGCTTATCTTTCCTAAGATGTCTGTTTCCAGTTCAGCAATGGGCTTGCAAATTATACTCCCATTTGCAAGATCCAGTTCTTGTTCCACGTAAAACCCCATCAGCACAAAATATGTATGGCTGTTTTGGTTGCTTTGTGCTGTTCTAATAGAAAATACCACAAATGGGTGACTTTAACAAACAGGAGTTTATTCTCTTACAGTTTTGGAGGCTAGAAGTCCAAGTTCAAAGTGCCAGCCCCATGGGCTAGGTGGAAATCCCTTGACCTTGGGCTTCAGCTCTGCCTCTTGCTCCCCACCCACTGAAGCTAAAGGTGTCTCTTCACTCAGGCAGCTGCTGGCTGCTGAGGCTAACAAGCCCAAGGTCAACAAATAAAATGGCATAGTCTCATTATTACCAAACAGACCTTATGGATCACAACAGAAGTTCAAGTCCAGAGACAGTCCCAAGATCAGCAGGAAACATGACAGGCTGCTAAATGAAGACTTGGCTACATGGAGGGTTCAAGGGTGCCATAAAGCTGCAGAGACCTTTCTCATTGCTTCTTCCTATATGCTAGAAGCAGACCATATCCCTAAGGCAGATACTCAGCTGTTCCAGTAGATTCCACCATGGAGTTATTGCCAGTCTCATCACGGGGAATAACTACATCTAGCTGCCCAGCCACTCAAAACCAAGCCCAGCAAATTGACACACAACTGAACTACCACAATGGTTTTATAGATTGTTATGTTTTGAGTAAGCTAAGGGGAGTTTGATAAAACCTTTCTTGTGATCTGTAAACCAGATGTTTCCACTGGGATAATATGGTGCTATTTGTGGAAAATCTCATCCATTAATGTAACAAATTTTAGCTAAGCACCTTCCTTTCACTAGGCAGGTTAATCTGAGAAGAGCTGGAGAAAAGTATCGTAGCAGACCATAGTCTAGGAGCTTCCTGGAAGTCATGTGGGTCCTAAGTAGGAATAGGAGGGCAGTCACTTCACCCTCACTTTTTCCAGGCAGCATGGAGTAATGAAAAATCTCAGAACTTGGAAATCTGTCAGTTGGAGTTCAAATTATAGCTGCATCATTTATATGGATAGCTTGCATATATCTCTGAGCTCCAGTTTATTTCTTTATAAAATAGGGATGAGAATACCCCTCTCATAGGGCTGTTGGGAGAAATACATAAAATACATGCTAAACTCCACAACCTGTCAGCTTATACTATGGTGGTTTGTGGCTATGATGCTAGAAGCTATGCTACCTGAAGAGTCATCCATTATGAACAGGTTTCAGTGGAGCTTCCAGACTAAGACAGACTAGGAAGAAAGGACTAGGGCTCTACTTCAGAAAATTAGCCAGTTGGTACCTTATGGATCACAACAGAACACCATACAACTTGCTTGGTTTGGACATGTCATCGTAAGGGATCAATCACTAGATGAAAGCATCATGCTTGGTGAAGTAGAGAGTCTGTGAGGACAAGGGAGACCCTAGGTAGATGGGTTGGCACAATAGTTGTAACAATGAGCTCAAACATGCTGCCAATAGTGAGAATGCTGCAGGACCAGGCAACATTTTGTTGTGCAGAAAGTTTCTGAGTCAAAGTCAACTCAACTGCAGCTGTCTTCTCTCTCTCTCCATCCATCCATCCTCCCCAACTATCCATCATGCAGAAGACCTACAAAGGCTATAGTTTTAGGGAAGTGGCAGGAAAGAAGGGGCTGTGCAAAAGGGGAAAACACGAATAGAGGAGATATTAATGAGTTGGCCAAAGGGAAGACTTGGGCATGCTGTTTGGGGGTGAGGAAGGGGCTAGTCATAGGCCAAATAAGCATGTCTAAGGGGAATGGACAACTGGGTCTGGGCTTGTTTAGAAGGAAGCCAAGAGGTGAATTCTGGGAGAGAAAGGACTAATTTCAAGCAAGTCTTCAGCCTGATAAGACAGGGCAGGGCAATGATCCAATTCCCCAGGAAACTTGGTTCAAGAAAGGGTGTTGGAACCTCAGTCACAAGTGAGTCAAAACCTCACTTAGGGTAGACTCTAATCTCTCTGCAGCACTGGAATGGAAATAAAATATTGTAACTAAAACCTAGTCACTGGGACTAGGCTCCCATGGTCAAGATCCAAAAGGAAAGGTGTGGCTCCATGAGGAAACCTGCTTTGAATTCAGACATCAAAGCCAGCTCCAAACCTAACCTACTGGTGGGGATGGAATTGCTAAGAAACCGTGCCCCAGTGGCACAGTGATTTAGCTCTTGGCTGCTAACCAAAAGGTTGGTGGTTTCAACCCACCAGCCACTCTGTGGGAGAAAGATGTGGCAGCCTGCTTTTGTAAAGATTTATAGCTTTGGAAACTCTATGGGGGCAGCTCTCCTTTGTCCTATAGGGTTGCTATGAGTTGAAGTGGAATCAACAGCAATAGTAATTGCTTGTTCATTTGTTTTGTTTTTTGGATGGTCAGAACAAGCTCAGGAAAGAGACCCATAGAAGTTTCCCAAATCGCTCTCTAGCTTCCCATTTGGACAACGAGGCAGCCTATCGATGTTTCTGAGACCTCAAAGAAGATTCAGCAACTGCTCAGATTATAAGTTTATGAGGTTAACCCAGCTTTGCTACCTGTAATTTTAGTTCTTTCCGGTCTATTTGAATGCCTGGGTGGAAATATCAGACTCATTCAGGCTCAATTCTACATGTAACATGGAGCACTGGAAGGTCTAGAAGAACAACATCAATGAGCCAAGCTAACTGAAGGAATATTTATCAGACTATTGTGCACAATGGGTTTCCAAGAGGTAGGGAGACTACTGGGCAGCCTGTCCCGCATAACAGTGGGGATGAGGAGAAGGGGTAAGTGGGCATGTATTACCAAGATGGAATTTTCAGAATTCTCTGGAAAAGACTGAGGAAGGGCACTTGAATGGGGCAGAAGGAGTCCCAATACACATCAGGCTATCCTTCATTCCTTCCTTCTTCCCCAGCGAGGGAACCCTGTCTCTACAAAACAAAAGCTGAGATACTTCACCTACCTTACCCTCCCTTGCAATGCAGAAGCCCAGAGAATTTGGGGTTAGAAAAAGGCTGTAGGTGAGAATGTGGGATGGTGAAGACAGAACCTTGGAAGGGAGGGGAGGAGAGGGTCACAGAAACTCACTGCAAGTCACACCTCTTCTTTTGGGCCTCTGTTTCCTAAACTGAAGGGTGGGACTGGAGATCACTCTTCCTTCGAGAGAGGAACATAGACTGGAATGTATAGAATACCGGCAATCATGTGAGATAGTGAGAGCAAGTTCTACCTCTGCTCCTTACCAGCTCTAGACTTCAGACACTTACTCATTGTTGTTAGTTGCCATGGAGCCAATTCTATGGACTCCATTCATTAATGCAGAGTTTGTTTATCATTTGTCAGGCACTTCAGGGGTGCCTAGGTGGCACGAATGTTTAAACACTCTACTACTAGCTGAAAGGTTGGCAATTCAAACCTACCCAGAGGCAACTCAGGAGAAAGCCTTGGCAATCTGCTTCCGAAGAGTCACAGCACTGAAAAACCTATGGGGCATAGTTCTTCTCTGACACACATGGGTCCCATGAGTCAAAATTGACTCTACAACAACAATAACAACAGGCACTTTACAACACTAGCTCATTTGATTCTCATTATATTGCTCACTCACTGCTGTCAAGTCGATTCAACTCATAGTGACTTCTCCTTGGGTTTCCAAGGCGGTATCTCTACGGAAGTAGATGGCCCAAACTTCCTTCTCAGGAGTGGCTGGTGGGTTTGAACTGCAACCCTTCTGATTAGCAGTCAAATGCCTTAGGCACTATGCTACCTCCTCATTACATTGCTTGGAGGTCAAATTGATTCTGACTCATAGCAACCCCATATGAGAGAGTAGAACTGCCCTCACAGGGTTTCTTAGGCTGTAATCCTAATGGGAGCAAATAGCCAGGTGTTTTCTCCTAATGAGCAGCTGAGTTGGTTTGAGCCACTAAACCTTCATTTAGCAGCCCACTGCGGTAGAGATGAAGATATGGAGGCTCAGAGAAATTAATTTACTCAGTGTCACAAAGCTAAGTGACAGAACTGGGAAGACGAGATTTGATTTGTACATATAAGATCTGTGTACTTTACTGAAGTACCCAATTTCAATTTACACACATCTATACACACTTATCTATGTTGATCTAAGTGTACATGATCCATATAATTATGTTTCAGTGAAGAAAACAAGTTGTATGCATAATGAGTTACTCTTTATATCAAAATATCAATCACCTACCAAATAAAACTGTGTATTTCTGTAGTATTTGTGACTATAAATATCTAAAAGAATCCAGAAGTGTAGACTAACTGGACAACTCGTTTGTTCCAGAAAGTTCACTAGCATTGAAGAGCTTGGTCAAGAGTTCATTTTCTCAGTGATATTAAAATTATTGTTCTAAAAAGAATGTATTCATGGGGACTTATGTCATTAAAAACACATTTTTAAAAAACTTAAGACAAATAGGGTTGGGGGAAAAAGGTCAGGGGCAAACTCATGAAAACTTTATATTTTCTAAAGTAAACAAAGGAATAAATAAATAAGAGAATACCATTGTTCCTTTATCCTTTGTAAATTATAAATAATGAGTGTCAGAGACTAACATCTTTTTCCCTTGATCATGGCATAGCTCTCTGAGGTGATGAGGGGGTTGGTGATGATGGTGCCATGGCAGTGATAAGAAGAAAGGCAGACTGTGAGTAGATGGGAACAAGAATCTCTGGGCTTCTTCCTCCTCCACCTCACTCAATGCCAGCACCTCTGGTTTCAGCGTCGAGTATTGTGCCTGTTGTGTCATTTGTTAATGCCTGATTGGAGGACTATAGTGAGTCACTCAAACCTTTTCTGAAGAGAAAGCTTCCTTTGACGAGGGAAATGATGGATTTCCACTGACTGCTTCATTAGAATGGTTTGAGACCTAGAGTAAGAAATTGCTTAAGTGTTTGAATTAGTTTTGCTTTTGTTTCCAAATTCTCTTTTTTTTCTCCAACATATATTATCTAACATCACCAAACAACTTCCTCAACTTCAATGGATACTTTTAGTCTTGTCCTAATTGAGGAGTCAACTCTTGTGGAATTAGATTGGAGACAGACTCTGGCTGTGAATCTCAGGTCTTTCAACTGCTATTTCTATGAACCTGAGGTAATTTCTCTCTGGGCCTCAGTTTCATTGTTTGTAAAATGTGAACAATAGTAGTCTAAACCTTATACAGCTGTTGTGAAGATAAGCTGAGATGACTCAGGGAAAGCATTTTGCATGGTGTCTGGTACAAATTAAGAACTCAACAAATATATATTATGAGACATCTGCATATAATTTGTATGTCACCTTGGCTGGGCCTGGTTGAGTGGCTGGGCAGCTGGTGGCAGTTATTCCCCATGATGAGTCTAACATTGTTGCCCACTGCTGCCTTAAAAATTTTTATTTTTATCCAAACGGTAATAGATATTTATTATAGAGATACTAAAAAACAAAGAACAAAAACATTAGAACAAAGATTAAAATGGAAATTATCTAATCCTACTACTTCAAGTCGGATCCAACTCATAGTGACCATTCCTTGGGTTTCCGAAGCAGTATTAACTACGGAAGTACATCACCCAATCTTCCTTCTGAGGAGTGGCTGGTGGGTTTGAACTGCCAGCCTTCTGGTTAATAGTCAAATGCCTTAGGCACTATGCTGTTAGAGCTCCTTATATGTAAATACATATATTTAAAAAGCAAAATTAAGATCATACTGCATACATGATTTTATACTCTGCCATATTAACCACATGGCTGCATAGTCCACATTCATAAGCTTTACACTTATTGACATTGAAGATAAATGTGACCAAGAGAGACACAATCCTTGTCTCCAAGGAGTTTATCAATGATTATGCTGGCATCCCATTCTATGGATACAACTTTTAGCCATTTCCCTATCATTGGAAACTTACATTTCCAGTTTTTCTCTATTTTACATAATGAGTGAATCTTAAAACTTCTTTATTCACTGCCTTGGTGTTGTGGTTACCTAGTGCCGCTCTGACAAGAATATACCACAAATGGGATGGCTGAACAAACAGGAGTTTATTCTCTTACCATTTGGGGGCTTTAAGTCCAAATTCAAAGGGCCTGGGTGAAAGCCCCTAGACCTTGGGCTTCAGGTCTGCCTCTTGCTCCCAGCTCACTGGAGCTAGAGGCATCTCTTCACTCAGGCAGCTACTGGCTGCTGAGGCTAATGAGCCCAAGGTTGACAAAGAAAATGGTACAGTCCCGATGTTACCAAACCATACGGCAGGCCATTGATTCAAGTCCATTGAAAGTCCCAAGGTCAGCAAATCAGGGCTGCTGAACAATGGCATGGCTACATTCACGATCCAATTGTGCCATAAGCTAGAGACTATCCCCAAGGCTTCTCCTTATATACAGGAAGCAGACCACATCCCAAAGGTAGCTACTCAGCTGCTTGTGGTAGATCCCATCATGGAGTTGATCGTCAGACTCATCATGGGGAATAACTGCCACCAGCTGCCCAGCCACTCAACCAGGCCCAGCCAAGGTGACATACAAATTTAACTACCACACTTGGATATTCTCAACTTTAAATTTAAATAGCCCTTAAACCCGCTAGTGCTATGTTGAAAGTTAAGCACCTTTTGAAAGATTTTGATTAAAAAATATTTCAGCAATTAAGCTCCTACTCAAAACGTTTGAGGCTGTTTCCTTACATTCTCATCAACACAGGGATAATCTTTTAAAATCAATTTTCATCTAATAGGCAAAAATTATTTTACCTAGAATTTCTTTGATTAATTTTAATTATTTGTGCACTAAAAATGCTTTGTAACCATTTAACAAATTGGAAACATAAAGTATGTGCTAACATAAAGTTTCTAACAGTATAGTAAGGTGTAGATGAGGAGTTTGTTTTCTCTCACCCAAGGCCCCCAGGACCTCTCCTAAGGGTTAAGTAAGCACCTTTGGGATGTAAAATCCTTCACTGCAAGAACTTTCTGCAGCATATGGAACACTGCCTGGCACATAGCAGGCACTCAATAGATATTAACCAGTTTCTTGAATATTATATAATATAATATTATAGTAAAATATTTCTGTGTATACATAACCACCTTCACGCATACTTTTTATATTATTACCAGAAATGGGAACTTACCAAACACATTATCTTTAAATATCTTGACTATTGTTTCATATCAGTATATTTAGACACATTTCATCTGTTTATTTTTTAAACTACTACATGTTGTTGTTGTTATGTGTCACCAAGTTGGCCCTGACTCATAGTGACCCTTCCTTGGATTTCCAAGACAGTATCACTACGGAAGTAGATTGCTCAACCTTCCTTCCGAGGAGTAGCTGGTGGGTTTGAACTGCCAACCTTCTGGTTAGCAGTCAAGTGCCTTAGGCACTATGCTACCAGAGGACTCCACAAACTACTACATAGACTATAATTTATTTAATGTGTGTGTTAGGTTGTTTTCTGTCTCTGGCTATTGTTTACGGAATTTTTTGTATTTCTTCTTTGTGAATTGTTTGTTCATACCTTAACTTCTTGTGTTTATTTTTGTGCTTTGTATTCTGCTTCACTGATCATTCATTCTATTCTTTTACTATAAAATTAATTTGAAATTATTCAGGCATTTTATTTTGAGATCTACTAGTATAAGTTTATTCTCATGAGATATCTTTTTTCTTAAATATTCTCACAGGCTTTCAGATGTGCTTTGGAAGATTTTTTCTGTTAAAAAACCTCATTGGTATTATTATTGGAACTGTGTTAAGTTATACAATAATTTAGGGAGAATTGATATTTTTGTAATGTTGAACCTTCCTACCTCAACTTACTCAGTTTCATGTCTTTAAATAGGTTTTGTATTTTACTTTTTTAAAAATCTAAATCATATGTCTTCAGTTTTAGATTTATTTTTGGCTATTTTATTAATTATTTTGCTATTGTTAATGGAATACAATTTCCCAGTAAGCTCTCTAAAAGATTATTTACAATAATATAACAAATATTGATTTTATATATTTATTTAAACTAGTCATCTTACTAGGAGCTCTGGTAGCATAGTGGCTAAGACACTTGCCTGCTAACCAGACGGCTGGTGGTTCAAACCCACCAGCCACTCCTTGGAAGGAAGGTTGGGCAATCCTACTTCCGTAGTGATACTGCCTCGGAAACCCAAGGAGGGGTCGCTATGAGTCGGGGCCGACTCGACGGCACATAACAACAACAACAACAGTCATCTTACTAATTCTTTATAGCTTTCTAAACAGCTTTCAACAGACATTTTTTGTTAGAAAATATTATCTGCAAACATTGACAATTTTCTCATTTTACATTTCAACGTCTGATTTTTCTTGAATCAGTGCTATTCATTGCCTTAAAATTCAGAACAATGCTAAATGACAGAGGTAATGGCAAATAGCCTTGACCTCCCTCTGATTTTAATATGGACGCCCACAAGTTTCATTGCTCAGTTTGATACTGACTATTGGTTTGAGACACTGTAGTCTTTATCATGTGAAGGGAATATTACTCTAATTCTACTTTCCAATGTTCTTCAGAAAGGATAATGGATTTTATCAGATGCCTTGTTGCCATCCACTAAGATGAGATCGTCTCTCTTGACCTATTAATTACATCCAAGAATCAGCTTCATGGTTTGCAGCTGTATTTGATTTGTTAATATTTAATTTAGGAATTTCTGATTATTCACAAGGAAGATTAGGCTATAATTTGTACTACTTGTTTGGTGTCTTGTTATTCTAGCTTTGAAATATAAATTGAGAAAAAAAAAAAAGATTGTTTTCTGTGCAATAGGATCACTGGTGGCACAGTCATTATGCGCCCAGCTAATAACTGATCTGCAGTGCAAACCCACCAGCAGCTCTGTGGGAGAAAGATATGGCAGTCTGCTTCTGTAAAGATTTACAGCCTTGGCAGCCTATGGGGCAGTTCTACTGTGTCCGACATAGTCTCTATGAGAATTCACTCGATGGCCATGGTTTACTCAACAGTGTAAATAGTGCATGATTTTCTACCTTCCTTTATAACTGCCCAGGCCCACTCTTTGGCCCTGACTAATGCTCTTCTCTCCACTGCCATTTCCTCATGGTAAACTCCCACTCATTTCTTGAAACCCAGCTCAACCATCAATGCCACTATGTAGCCTTCTCCCACCACTCCCATAGTATTAGCAGATGCCTTTATTCCAGCCCTAACCCTACTATAGTTTACTCATCTACAAATCTCTCTCTCCCATTAGAGTCTGTACTTCTTGAAGTACAGGTGATGCTTTAAAAAAAAAAAAAAATCTGGATCTCCAGTGTTTATTAACACAAGGCTTTGGAACATAGCAAGTGCTTAATAGATCTTTGTTACATGAATAAATCCATAGCTTATTTTGCTTTAAGCTTTACAATGAATGCAAAGATGTATGTGTATACTTCTTTGCCTTTCTTTGACAATAAAATAGAATAAGTACTCACTGTCATTCTGCACACTCCATAGAGCTACTGTGCTGGGATAAAGAACATGAAAGAATGAAGCATAAAGTGAAAAAATTAAGCATAACAGTACCCAAACTATTAATATTTCTTTGACATTGATAATAATAATAATAATAATTTTAAACCCCAAATCTGTTGCTATCAAGTCTATTCCAACTCATGGAGACCGCACACGTACAGCATAGAATTGCTTCGTAGGGTTTTCAAGGATGTGATCTTTTGGAAGCAGATTGCCACACCTTTCTTTTGAGGCACCCCTGGGTCATTAGAACCACCAACCTTTTGGTTAGTAGTTGACATGTGACTGCTTGTGCCATCCAGAGACTCCTTCATAGTAATCATAGGTAACATTCACTGAACAATTTACTACGTCCCAGGTATAGCATAGGAGCTCTGGTGGCATAGTGCCTAAGGCATTTGACTGCTAACAAGAAGGCTGGAGGTTCAAACCCACCAGCCACTCTTCAGAAGGAACACAGGGCCATTTAATTCTGTAGTGATACATTTATATTCATAACAACCCTATGAGGTAGATAGTATTATCATGTCAACTTTACTTGTTAGTGACCTGAATTTTAAAGTGTTTAAGGGACTAGTGACTTGTTTGAAATCATATGCAAGTAAATCATGGAACCAACATCAAAACTAAGCTATTCAGAAATCAGAGTCCACAATCTAGAAATTACTCCATATTGGCTAATCATTAAAGAGTTTGCACTGTTGTTGTTGTTATTATGTGCCACTGAGTCGGACTGACTCATAGCACCCCTCCTTGGGTTTCTGAGGCAGTATCACTGCAGAAGCAGATTGCCCAACCTTCCTTCTGAGGCGTGGCTGGTGGGTTTGAACCTCCAGCCTTTTGGTTAGCAGTCAAGTGCCTTGCTTATATGAAAAACAAGAAAAATGAAAAGCAGAGATTCAAGATTTTGTTAAATACTTTACTCCTCGAATCTTGTCTACGTTTAGGGAACAAAGAGGAAGAAAGAAAACCACTGAGCATCTAACTACATGCTTGACTTTGCCATCACCTGTCTCTCTGGTGGCGTAGTACCTAAGGCACTTGACTGCTAATCAAAAGGCTGGCAGTTAAACCCACCAGCCACTCCTCAGAAGGAAGAGTGTGCAATCTACTTCCACAGTGATATGGCCTTGGAAACCCAAGGAGGGGTCGCTATGAGTAGGGTTCCACTCTATGGTAGTGAGGTTGTTTTTGTTTTATCTCTCTTCCAAAGTCCTT
Source organism: Orycteropus afer afer (assembly GCF_000298275.1). Lineage (NCBI taxonomy): Eukaryota > Metazoa > Chordata > Mammalia > Tubulidentata > Orycteropodidae > Orycteropus > Orycteropus afer. The sequence goes on from NW_006921770.1 coordinate 1,844,349, forward strand.
GGTGGTACAAATAGCTGATGTGTTTGGCTGCCAAACAAAAGGTTCAAGTCCACCTGAGGCACTGCAGAAGAAAGACCTGGTGATCTATTCTGAAAAATCAGCCAGTGAAAACCCAGAGAAGAACAGTTCTACTCTGACACATGTGGGGTTACCATGAATTAATTCCTACTCCATGGCAGCTGACTTATTGGTCTCTCATCTGACAAAAGTAAGCCATCGATTAGAAGTCCCTGAGTGGTGCAAATGGTTAAGTGTTGGACTACTAACCAAAAGGTTGGCAGTTCAAACACACCCAGAGACACTTTGGAAGTAAGGCCTGGTGATCTGCTTTGGAAATATCAGAGTCTTTTTGTTTTTTATATTTAATTAATTATTTTTTTAATCGTGATTTGGGTGAAGATTTACAGAGCAAATTAACTTTCCATACAGCAGTTCACATATACTTTGTCTCATGACATTGACCACAGTTTACCACAATGCAACAGCTCCCCTCCCACTTCCTCCCCATAG
>NW_006921770.1:1849034-1875315 GCF_000298275.1 Orycteropus afer afer
AACATATGGTCTATCAATATCTGGGGATAGGGCACTAAGAGAAAAAAAGTAGAGAAGGAGAATAATTAAGAAACAAAAATGGGAAAAATGCAAAAAGAAAAACAATGAATGGAGTTAACCACAAGAAAAAAAGGGGGAGGACACTTAAATTTAAATAAAAAGAAAAAAAATTTCAGCCAGGAACAGGGAAAGGAAAAAAATGCTGAAAACTAGGACCTGGAAGGGGAAGATTAAGAATAGTAAAAAGGACAAAAGTATTATTAATAATAGTTGTTTTAAAACAGACAAATACAAGCAAACTAATCACCAGAAAAAAGACAGCGAAAAAGAAAAAAATAAAAAGAGAGAAAAAAAAATGGGTGGAGGATAGGGCAGGGCACCCAGGCTCTGTCTGAGCACACAGACTGTGATGGAGTTCCTGTGGCCCCAGAAGGTAGGTGGGAGTGGGGGATGGTCACACCTCTGTTCACTAAGTGGGTGTGGGGTATAAGAGTAACAAGAGGAATGTGGTACCTTTTCAGTCTTGCAGGTCTGGAGTGTCCATGGGGTTGCTGGAAAGCAGAACTTGTTCTTCAGCCCCAGGAATCTTCCAGCACACTGTCTCTTTAAATATCCAAAATAGTCAAGCTGCTTTTAAACCTCCAGACTGGCAAAAGTCCACATCTCAGTCTGCCTTTCTCTTCATCTTCTCCGTTTATTCCCCAGCCACGAGAGCAGTCCTCTGTGCAGTCCCTGGCTAGCAGGGCTGATTTTTAGGTTAATTGTTAGGTCCTACCACCACTTGGGAATCTCCAAGTTGTCTGTGCCATCAGGATCACTCAGGATCACTGCCAGACCGCAGCTCCGTATGTCTCCTTTTTTGGTATTTTCACGCAAATTCTTCTGCTAGTTGGGGTTTAGTCCACTTCTGTGTCCTCCCCTTCAAGGCTCAGGTGTCCAAGATTATCTTCTGTATCTGTGTTAATTGGTTTCCCTTTTCTTTGTTGAAGAGGGTCTGTGCAGTTTTTCTGCCTAGTCTGCCATCTTGCCGGAACTCTGAAATATCACAGTCTTGAAAATCCTATGGCGTAGTTTTACTTTGCACACACAGGGCTACTGTGAGATGGAATGGACTTGACCAAACCACCACCACCACCATTGATTATGACTTCCTTTATTTTTAGTTTATAATACGATGTTGGGAGTTCTGGTAGCATAGCACCTAAGGCACTTGACTGCTAACCAGAAGGCTGGTGGTTCAAACCCACCAGCCAATCCTCACAGGGAAGGTTGGGCAATCTACTTCTGTAGTGGTACTGCCTCGGAAACCCAAGGAGGGGTTGCTATGAGTCGGGTTTGACTTGACAGCACATAACGACAACAACATGATGTTGCTGTATCCTAAACTGATAAACACGGGCTGTGTGATTGTTGGCCACCTTTCTTGTTCTTTCTCATAGAAGGACCTTCGTAACATCCTATTTCATAAGTTCTAAAGGGGCACAAGACAGTCAGAGGAAGCAACTCTGCCTTTAATAACTTAGTCCCTAGATTCTTTTTTTTTTTTTACTTTTTATTTATTTATTTATTTTTTATCTATCTATTTATTTATTTATTTTAAATTTCTTTATTTTTTTTTATTAGGATTTGGGTGAAGATTTACAGAGTAAATTCACTTTTCATACAGCAGTTCACATATACTTTGTCTCATGTCATTGACCACAGTTATTTACAATGCAACAGCTCCCCTCCCACTTCCTCCCCATAGTTACCTCCTCCCAGTGTCCATCCCTTCATACTCTTCTGCACCCTGAGCTATCTCCCTGTGCATAAGCAGCCCTTCCTTCTCCCATGATTGTTCTCTCCAGAGTCCCTAGATTCTTGAGCTCATAGCCCTGAGCTACAGGAAGTGACTTTGACCTATAATCTGAAAGGAGATAGAATTTAGGGTTGTTTTTTTTTTTTCCTCCCAAAGGTGAGGCACAGATTTGCTAAAAAGTACAATATATAGAAGGGAAATTTGGTGTTTACTGTTGACCACATGCCAGCCCTGTGACCTGCTCCCTCCTCCTCCAACACTTCCTGCTTATTCCCCACTCACCTCCAACCCTTCCTGCTTGTTCTCCACTCCAGGTTACAACCCCAGCATGAAGTTGTTCAGAAGCTTAAAGCCCCAACTCACCACAGGCTGCAGTCTTCCACATTTCCCACTTTGCAGTCATTAACATTTTTTGAAGGAACCCTGGTAGTGTAGTTAAGTACTCACCACTAACCAAAAGTTTCACAGTTTGAACTCACCAGTGACTCCACGGGAGAAAGATGTGGCAGACTACTTCCATAAAGATTATAGCCTTGGATGCCCTATGGAGCAGTTCTACTCTGCCCTATAGGGTCACTATGAGTCAGAATCGACTCTGCAGCAAAGGGTTTAACATGCTTCAGTAAAGGATGAAGAGAAAGCCTGCTTAAATAGGCTCCCTCTTCAGATCTCTGTACCTTGGAAGATAAAGTGGATGGTAGGGTTTTGTTTTGAAATTAGATATTCACTGGATTGGGTTAGAGACATTCTTATTCTTGAGAATAAAACTGGATTGCTCCTTTATTTTAATAATAGCTACAGTCATTTTATTTAAGAATCAGTTTCTGTATGGAATCAGGCAGGGCAATGCATGGTGTGATTTCTCTAACAGAGGCTACTTGGAATTGAAGATTGAAGAACCCAAAGTATTTTATAGAGGAGGTACAAGTGATAGATCTCCTAGAAACCCTGGCATGTATCATGGAGTAAAGAGGCTTTGAAATCAGGCCCCAGGAACTATGGCAGCCTCTGGCTGAATTTCATGATTCTGTTAACTGAGGCTGTTTCATCAAACATTTGTTTCCCAAGCTGTAAAACAGGGTGCATTCTTTCTTTTCTTTTGGGATTTGTGTAAGGATTAGAAATGATAGCTAGCAATTGATTGACACCTGCAGGGGGGGAACTCAATGGTGGCAGCCATTATTCATATTTTAACATAAATACTGAGAAGTGGTCACTTACAGCTTGAAAGCCATTTACATCTCTTTACTATTTTTTTTTTTTTTTTTCTCCTTTAAATCTTTCAGGCACCATTGCTCACATTTCCCTTGAATTTAAACATCTTTTAAAAATGTTCAAAGCTTTGAAGGTTGATTTCAGTGAAACCTGTTTTTATTCTAGGCAGTTTTCCTACTGTCATTCTGAGTAAAACAAAAAACATTTACTGTCAAAACAACAAGGGTTTGCTCTCAAGCACAAAATAAAAGCAGATACATCTGCCTCATTTATTTTGGCATCCGCCTAGCAGTTAAATAGGACACCTTTTAATTTGTCAGTTCTTTAAGATTCATTTAGGTTGGCAAAGTAAATCCCCAGTTAACTTTGGTTGCAGCTAAACTTGAACTCGTTGGGTGAAAAGATTTATTCTCTATGCCTCAGACGCACCCTTTCAAAGGTGTCAGTTAAACGAGAAACTATGTATTTAATAACATCTAATGGATTTTTAAGGAGCTCTGGTGGTGTAGTGGATAAGGCACTTAACTGCTAACCAGAAGGTCAGTGGTTCAAACCCACCAGCTGCTCCGCAGAAGGAAGATGGAGCAATCTACTTCTGTAAAGATTTACAGCCCCAGAAAACCAATGGAGGCTGCTATGAGTTGGATTTTTATTTTCACTTTAAGCTGGAAGAACATAGACATTTAACTTTTTTCCAAAGATCAAGTCAAGATCTGGGAAGAGGCATAGGAGGTCGGAGCTTTTCAGCAAGCCTATAGTGAACTATTGGAAAAAGTGAATATTCAACTATTTTAAAAATTAGAATCCACTGATGGTAAAGAGAGGATCCCTGGTGGTGCAGTGGTTAAGCACTCAGCTGTTAACCTAAAGATTGGTGGTTTGATTCTACCAGCAGTTCCATGGGAAAAAGAGGTAGCAGTCTGATTCCATAAGGAGTACAGTTTAGGAAGCCCTATGGGTGCAGTTCTACTCTGACCTAGAGGGTTGCTCTGATTCAGAATCAACTCAACGGCAACTGGTACGTGATGGGAAAGAGAATCAAAAGTCAAATCTCAGCTCTGCTTTTGCTAGGTGGGCAAGTTGTTTAATCTCTCTGGCCTTAGGTTCTTGATCCATAAATTGGGTGTAATATCTACGTTCTCTGGGTTGTTTAACTAAAGCGATGAACACAAAGCACTTAGAGAATAGTGGGTACATACCAGTTGTTCAACATAGGTGAGCTGCTGTTATTACTCAGAAAAGTTTTTTTTTTTTTTTAAAAAAAGTAATTCCATTCAAGATTTTGCATTTCTTACTGTGTGAAACATTGTCTCTTCTATCTGCTCAAAATTTATTTTGCTGAAATAGAATCCCATTCTCTTATTTTCTCAGAGTTAGAGATAACATCTGTTTAAAACTATCTGTATAAACGAGGCCATATTGAGGGCATGTGTTTATGCAGCCATTAACATAACCAGTCCTAAACAGAGATGGGTTTTGGCATCTCAACGACCTAATTATCATCTGTAATCTGGCTGAGCTGCCTGGATGGATAAACTGATTTAGTTACAAAAAGAAATGAAAATGAGGCTCCACCATATAAATACACACAAATACCTACACATACACACACACAGGCATATACATTTTTCTTCACTTCAACATACTTGAAAGTCAAAGTTCAGCTTTGTGTGTGTGTAAAGTGAAGGAAAACAAAGACTTCCTTCTTTGGGTCCCTACAAGCAGAAGATCTTAAACTGAGCTGTGGCAGACTCTTAAACTTCAGATAAACTTTGGTTTTCCAATTTTCTTTCTTTCTTTCTTTTTAGGAGGTACAAATCCATAGGGCCATTTCTGGGTTTTTTTCAATTTTGAAAGTTACATATTACATTTGGTTCAAACACCACCTCTACACAAGAACTGTTCTCCTAGACATCTTTATTCCTTACTGTGGCTGGTGCTGGCAGCAAGTGCCTATGTTCAGCTGAGAACAAAGTGACCTATCTCCTCCCTGGAGTTTTCTTGTTCTAGTCCAGTGCCAAGGCAAATATATGTCTTCACCTGGTTAGACAGAAGCTTACTAGTTGCTGTGGAATTGATACCAATCCATACTTTGCAGAGTAGAACTGCTCCATCAGGTTTTCATGGTTGTACTTCTTCCATCTTTTATATATATATATATATAAAATTTTTTGGTGATTTTGGGGAAAATTTAGAGCAAATTCATATTCCCATACAGCAGTTCACATATACTTTGTCTCATGACATTGACTGTATTTCCCACAATGCAACAGCTCTCCTCCCACTTACTTCCCATAACCACCTCTTCCCTATGTCCTTCCCTCCCATGCACTCCTGCCCCTTGAGCTGTCTCCCTGTACATACACAGCCCTTCTATTCTCCTATGATTGAACTCTCAAGGACTGTATCTACCTAATGTAAATATTTAGCTGGCATGCCTGTCTTTTGTGTGTCTTGACGCCACAGGAGTGGGTTCAATTTCAGACCTGAATGGCAGCTAGGGGCCATAGTCTCAAGGGTTCCCCCAGGCTCTATCAGACCAGTAACCTGGACCCTTCTTCTTTTTTTTTTTTTAAATAATTTAGAGTTTTATTCCATATTGTTCTCCCACTCTATCCAAGATCTCCTGCACAGCTCCCCCTCCAAGTGGTTGACAGTGGTAGCCAGGCACCATCTAGTTCTTCTGGTCTCATAGTCATATAAGCTGAGAGTTGCATGGTGTACCAGTCGCTTGGACTAATTGTTTCCATGCATCTTTGGTTGTCTTCATTCTTCTTTGCTCTGGACAATGAGAGACCCACTGTTGCATCTAGATGGTTGCCTGCAAGCTTTTAAGATCTTAGTCACTACTCACCATAGTAGGATGTGGAACAATGTTTTGTGTAGTATGTTATGCCAATTGAGTTTGATGTCCCCTGTGACCATGGTCCCAAGTCCACAGGTCCAACTACTTGTTCCCTCTGTGGAGCTAGCTGTGGCCAAGAAGTGACTACAACCTTGTCCCTTGTCAGCTCTACTATATACCTAGATATTCTTACAGAACATACAAACACACTTGGAGAAACATTGTCTGCCAACCCTATACATGGTCACGGGCACACTCCCCACTGCATAGACACACTGATCGTTCAGCCTGGCCACCCATCTATCCATCCATAGATCATTGTTTGCCATCACTGACAACGCAGTATTGTATGTGCAAAAGGGTTCATCTTTGTTGTCTGTACCTCCCATGCACCTCTGTGTGTCTTCCTTTTCCTCTGTCATGGCTGTATTTTTCAGAAGCAGATTGCCAGGTGTTTTGTCTGAGGTAACACTGGGTGAGTTTGAACCAACAATCTTTCAGTTAGTAGATGAGTGCTTAACCATTTGCTGTATCCTGGGACTCCAGGCAGAAGCTTAGATGGAAACAATTCCTTTTCCAATCCATCAACTGAACATCCATTGGGAGCTTAGGAATAAACCAGGCTAAGCTTTTGTTCTCAAACATGTTTATTTGTACCAGTTTTACATGGTGTGTTACAGAAATTAATGGAAAATTTCTAAAAATTTTGCTGTTCTGTTGAATGTGTTGTACATAAAGTTAAAAATAATGTGTCCATATATGTTAACAAACTGTCATCTGAGGTAAAGTTAAAGTAGGTCTAGAAATGTACTGCAACAGTCATTTTCTCTTTCTCATCTTTATTAAAAAAATATGTGTCAGAATGCAGAAATTGAAATGAACCAAACCCACAGAGTAAACATTTTTTTTTTTTTTTAAAAGAAGGTGCCCAGCACATTACATGATGGGGTTTCAGTAGACACTGGGATGAGTACAAGCTATCAAAATAGTCCTGCAACATGAAAAGATTGAAGAGCTATGGGGAATGGGGACAGAATGACAGGTGGCATTTCCCTGGTTTCAAAATTTAAAGTGACAAATTTAGTGCTAGTGAAGGATGAGGAATTAACAGTTGTACACATGGATTTTCTATTGATCTAACCAGAACTGTGCAGACTCCCCATGTCTTTTGGTATTGGCACCTCAGCTCTTGTTTGGAAATTTCACTGTATTCCTGGGATAGGATATGGTGGTTCTGAGTTCACCAAACAGTGCTTGGAAAAATCAGAATTCTGCCAATGATGACATGGTTGGCAGTTTCAAACCTTGACTTTATTTCCCCTCACTTTAATGCACCACATGGGCATCTTCTTTAAGTTCAGAGCCAGTTACATTTCCAGTCATGTTCAATGAGTAGTGACAAGTCCACTGGGCTGTCACCTTCTGCTATGAAATCAACTCCAGACGGTGTACCTGAAACAGCAGCAGCAGCCAGCGTTCACTTTGAAAGTGTCAGCATCAACCCAAGGAATCAGTATAATGATGTGATACTGCAAGACAAACTCAAGGTGGTCATATTGAAGGAGAAGATAGCACCACTTGCTTAGAGTCAGAATCATGGACAACACAGCAACTTAAGCCTTTTCGGCATAGGAACTGACTTTCTTATCAAATCTTCAGAATACACGATTGAACTGGTTTCAGGACAACCCTCATGATTATGACACCTTTCCCATTCTCCCCTTCTTGTGAAAGGATTACCTAATCATAAAATGTATACATGTCCCTGGAGAAATGATGTGGACGACCAGGTAACAGCTACACAGGGAGGTAAATGGTCCTTCTCACTTTTCTGGGTCTTCAGCCCTTTCACAACAGGGTGACATTTATTTATATCCTGTAATAGATAGTTGGTCACTGTAACTAACTGGAAATAAATAAGAGTCCAGTGACCTGATAGTGTCAAGTTTGGGCTTCACACATTAACTATCACCTTCATGTATCAGTGCTCTCTTTGTAAACAAGTGTACCTTCTTCCAAATCATTTTATTTTGTATTGATATGAAGAACCTTACTGAAATCAATCATATCAATGCAAATTTGGATTTTCAAATTTTAGCCAAAGCAAAAATAATTACCCAAATCCAATTAATCACACAATTCTTGAGCCTTTTCTTCTTAGTGTTAACTAAATTCAATATAGTGTAACTGCATAGGAACATCAGGAAAACATATTTGACCTGTATAGCAATTCTCTGTAGGGCAAAAATATAGATTCTTTATGAAAATCATGTGCTAAACATACGAACCAAACACTGCACTTTTTGTCTCATAAATGTAAAAAAAAAAAAAAAAAGGAAGCTTAATAAACTCTTCTGTTTCATATACAAACAGTCCAGTGACTTCGATAGGGACAGGTGTGGGCAGTGGAGAGGTGGCACAGGGTTTCGGAATCAGAAGTACAGGTCTTCTGAATGCAAACTGTCTTTACCTTGTTTTATGCACAAGGTGGGTACTCTTGGGGGAAGGCTAGGTTATGAAGTCCCATGTTCCCTTCCCATTCACCAGCTGCTGACTGGTCAACTGTTCTTGCTAGATGTTTCTGAAATTCCACTTTTTACCATCTGCACCAGAATAACATTTAGAAAGTGAGCCCCATCCATCAACTTCGTCACACCTTCCACTCAATCTGCTACCTTCTCTACAGTGTAATGGCATTATTAAAAAGCATTTTCATTAACATTTATATTTACAAAACAGAAACTGGCTTTTTTTTTTTTTTTCATTACAACTCCTTAAAGCCATTTCCCTTAAATATTTAGAGTTTAATGGTAAGGTGTTTTTCTTTTCTTCCCCACCACCCCAAGTTATAAAATAAAAATCCCATTTGAATTTCCTGATGTACAAAAGAGATAGAGATGAACCTTTTTGACCACAGATTCAGTGTGTTATTCTGAATGTTCATGTCAACATCATTCCATTAGAAAGTCAGTTTTTAAGATCCAAAACCATATTACCAGAATTATTTGGCAAATGACTTTTCTTTGAAAATGGCACGCGGAAAAGACACTTGTCTGCATAGCATCACAGCAGCAAGATATCGGAAAAATAAAAATATCACTTTATTGTACTTAAGAGTTTAGAGCTTCTTAGGAAATCCGATGAGGTTTTCATCTTTGTCATCACTGGGATTTGATGTCCTTTCCTACTCACTGAATGAAAGTTCAAACCAAAAGCTGTCTTTCTTCACCAGGATGCAGAATAGCTAAAGGGTTATTTTGGCAACTTTCTTGATCATAATGAATAATCAATCACTTATTTGTCATGTGATTTCAAGTTAATTCATTTCATATGAAGCTTTTTCCCAGTTAGATTTCTTCATCCATATTTTAAAAAAGTCAAAAGCAATACAAAAATTTGTACACCCACCAATTTTTAAACATGTCAAAGAAAGGGAAGGACGGAGGGGGGATGGCAGACTAGGCCCTGCGGAGTGATGAAAAAGCATCACCATGTCAGAAGGCATATGGATGACGATACTGCAGTCACAGAGGATCCCTTGCTTTTGCCTGAAAGAAGTCAGTGCCAACCTTGTAACTCTCTGATGTCTGTCACTCCAAATTTCATGTCTCTATAGTAATCAACAAGTAGAGAAACTTAGAATTATGATTTCACACAATGGGTCATCTGAAACCCATGTTAAGAGAGCTCAGAGTATTTGTTGGGTAAGCATTTGCTTGATTTGTGATTTAATGTTGGGTGTGATTTTTTTTTTTTTTTTTGTGCTGCCATAGATATCTGCCATTGGTTGCCAAAAACCGATAGTTCCCTCTGCAGAGCAAGGCGAGTTCCACCGGGTAATAGTGATTTTCTTTGTGGGATGAGGTGAGGTGGAAGAATACAAAAGAGCCTGTTGTGATGCTGAATTCCACGCCAGTCTTGAAGCACCCACCACGAGCCTGCATCGACGCTATTTCTTAGATCTGATGATCTGCGCATAGAGAGGCTCTGATTCCTGTGGATAGAGGGACAAAATGAGACCCACTGTTTTCAGATAGGAGTTTTCTGAGAGAGCTTTGGGAAGGAGGGTTTGGAATTAGAACAGAAAGGGGACAGCTTATGATGGATGACCTTAGGTTATTTTGGGATTACTTTTGATCATGGTGCATATCATTTTGGCAACACATTTTATCATCAAGAAGAACTACTCAGCCAGTTTTGTCCTTGATTTTCAAGCTAAGACTGATTTCCCAGATGGGGAAATAGCACGGGGCAGTAGAGAGAGCTGGATACTTCACTTACTTAGCTGTGTGACTTGCCAAGATACTTTTCTGAGCCTCAGTTTCCTCAACCATGAAATGGTAGTAACATTGTTTATCTTACAGGATTCTTTAGAATTAGAGATAACAGGTAGAAAGCATCCAATATGGTGCTTGGCAGTAACAGGTCTTCAGAAAATAGTAACAATTACTATGAGTCAAGTGTGTGTGACTCTGTGTGTGTGTACTTCCAGCAGTTTCACAAATGTCTATTTGAGACTGCTAAATTTTATTTCAAATTGCCCTTTGGTTTCCACAAGCAGTGATGACTACATGTACTTTTGAGCAAGTGAAACCAAAATTGTGCCTTTAGCTCTTAGTGAGACACTGAAAACCCTGGATCACAGTTTTATTCTGACACACAGGGTCACTAAGAGCCACAATCTTTTTTTTTTTTTTTTTGGCCTGCACTGGACTTCACGGTTGCATCCTTATCTTTCCTGAGTAGACCTTCTCAGCCCACTCCTCTTTTGGGCTGCCCTAAGAAGTCAGGCTGCCTTGATCTCACCCTACAATTTGTTCTATTCTAATTTTGGAAACTAATTTATCCAACTGAGAATGACACCTAAAAACAGAAGAAGACAGCAGGCTCAGACAGGGTAATTAATGCCACACTGCATTAACTTTTTGCAGCTGAGATAAATATTCACACATCTCCTGCTTGCCGGAATTTAGCTTCAAAAACCCATCACAACAGCGGTAACGACTGCAGTCAACTCTCAATTATCCCCACTAATGAAGGGGAGCAGTGGTGCGGAAAACCCCAAGAAGCAGATAATCCCGAAGTCTGACACTGTGATGCATTATACGTTTTGGCAATAGCTTTACCTTCCTTGTTGTAGAATCTTAGAATGTCAGAGCTAGAGGGGAGCTAAGAAATCATTTGATCCAGAAATTTCCATCTGGCTTCCAACGAGGTCAAAATGAGGTCTGCAAGCTATTTATTTATTTATTTTTAATATTCCAAAAAGCCTAAATATAATTATATATTAATATAATATGCTGTTTATTTTTTCCCCCGCTTCTGGCAGACATGACCATAGCTCTGGCTTGCACGAAATCATTCAATGGTTTCCCATCACCAACAGGGTAAGGTAAAATCTCCTTAGCTGGGCACACAAGGTCCATTAGTCTTGTACTCCATTACAACTAATAAATATCCCTTCTAGACAATGAATGAAAACTTAACCTTCAGGTCACGTAAATCACGGTAAAAAATCTTTCTTTATGCCTCTGCCAGAATGATCTTTCTGAAATTGATTTGGTCATGTCCATCTCCTGACTTCATTACCCAGAGGACAATGTAAGCTCATCAGGATGTCACATAAGGCCCTTCAAACACAGTTCCACCTTTCTGACCACCCTCATCTTCTTTCACTTTCTGCTATGTCCTACCATCCACAAGGTACTTCTGGTTCAGCCTAACATGATAGGATTTTCTCATCTTAGAGACTCTGCTCAGGGACTTCCTTTTGCCTTCAGAGCCCCTCTTTGTTCTGCATGTGGGAGTCTGTACTTTAAGACTCAGCCCAAAAAGAAAGGCTTCCACTGAAAACCCAATGGGGTACCGTTCTACTCTGGCACACACGGGGTCACCATGAGTTGGAATTGACTAGATGGCAATTGTTTGTTTTACCACTATTTACTGAGCACGTACAAGGTGCCAGGGGCTCTGCTAAATGCTTCATACAGTTATCTCCTTAATCCTTACAATAACCCTTCAAGTTACCAAAAACAAAAAGCCCCACTGCCATCAAGTCAATTAGGACTCATGGTGATCCTATGGGGCAGAGTGGAACTGCCCCAAAGAGTCCAGGCTGTGAATCTTTATGGAAGCAGACTGCTTCATCTTTCTCCCATGGAGCAGCTGGTGGTTTCGAACCATCAACCCTTTGGTTTGCAGGTGAATGCTTACAAACAACAACAACAACAACAAAACATTTTACAGAGGCAAAATAAAATAAAATAAAATAATAAATTCCTAAACTCTGCAATTGACTTGAGCTACTCTGCTCTTGGGAGCTCTGACAGCATAGCGCCTAAGGCACTTGACTGCTAAACAGAAGGCTGGCGGTTCAAACCCACCAGCCCTCCTCGGAAGGAAGATGGGGCAATCTACTTCTGTAGTGATACTGCCTCGGGAACCCAAGGAGGGGTCCCTGTGAGTCGGGTCCGACTCGATGGCACATAACATAACAACTCTGCTCTTGGCCTTCAGCAGTGCCTGTGTTGAGCCCTATCCTCACTCCCATCATGCTATCTTCTAGTATGTTTCGACAGCAAGCTCCACTATGTCTTTCACATCAATATGCCAAATTTTGAGTTAGAGCTTGGAACATGAGGTGTGCACCCTAACAATATGGAGAATAAGGGAGTAAATGAAGGGTTCTTCATTTAATGGGAGTTAGCAAATACTTATGAGCTAGTTGGGAACTTAAAGCTCATCTGTGATTCTAACATATTAATATAAGTCTTTCTAGGGCGAGAAAAAAGTATATGAAAACCAAATGGTAAAAGCAAAAACAAAATCAACCTTCCAGCCTTTTACTTAAATATCCTACTTTTCGGGAGATGCAGTGCTAAGAATATGGGTTTTGGAGTTAGGCAGACCTAGGTTTGTATTCTTGCTGTCAGGGTTCTTCAGTCAAAGACTAGCAGGAACACACATGTAGTTGAACAAATTGGGTTTATTACTCATTGTGTGAGGGGAACTATTGGTCATCTCTGTAAGAGGATGTTAAGAGAGGACTTATTATAGGATTTGGGCTTATGTTAAGTGATTTGGGGGACGCTTTTTCCTCTGGATTGAATGCTATTAAGAACCAGGGATAATCCTATGATTATCTCAATAATTCTTATCTGAAAGGTAAGAACTATGGACCAGAGCTAAAGCTAGGATAGCAGTCATTTTTATAATCTGTCCAATGTTCATGCTTTGTCATTGCTCAGCCATGACTACAAAGTGAACTTGTTTGTGTCCTGACCCATTACAGTCACAGAGTGGGCCTTGTCTTATGTCAGTGTTCTATAAAACTGGTCAACAGATCACCAAGATCTGGCTCTGAATGCCAGGGCAGCTCCTGGCTGTCAGGAGCTACCTTTCTCTTTCTCATCTTCTCTTATGAGGTAACCCTGTGGAGGACATATAACCTTGGTGGAGATCAGTTTTCTCATCTATAATACAGGGCCAGAAATTCCCTATATGAAGACATGTGGTGAAGACTGAAGGAGAAAATGCATGCTATTGTCTAGCACAGTGGCTGGCACATAGGATATACTTGAAGGAACATGATCAGTCCCCTTATGTATGACCATGTGATTTTACCTTTCTTTTATAGGAGACAGTTTTAAGCCTAGTAATTACCTGTGCATCATTTCCAAACTACTTTTCCTTCAGAGCACATAGGTACAATTTACAATGGGGCTCTTCTGTGAAATATAATAATGGGTCAGCCCAAGGAAACTGTTCAGAAAGAATATGGGGGTTAATCTAAACAATCTGGTTCCAAGTTCTTAGGGAGAACAGAGATTTTCACATTTGCAGACTACTTCCCTCCATGAGTTCTTTTTCCTTTTTAAGGTGTGCATCTCCCTGGTACACATGTTCAGCTCATAGGCCTGTCTATTGTTTGGCTGAGAGTTAAGCCATGGGAGTGAGATCAATTCCAGACCCAAAGGGTGACTAGGGGCCATAGTCTTAGGAGTTTCACTACTCTCTATCAGACCAGTAAGCCTGTTTTTTGTTTGTTTTTGTTCCACATTCTTCTCCTATTCCATACAGGTTCTCTACTTTTGATCCCTGAGTGGTTGACACTGATAGCTGGGCCCCAACTAATTCTTCTGGCCTCTGGGTCATACAGGTTGAGGTTTCCATGGTCCATTAATCCTTTGGACTAACTACTTCATGAGTTCTTTAAGTATGAATTATGTTCTCTTGTAAAACTGCTAAGTAGAACCATAGAATTTGAGCAATAGTAGCTTATTACAGAAACTTTTATAGTTCATAAAGGACTTCCCTATACCACACCCAATCACACTTGAGCTTTACATCAGGGCTGCACCCCTAGTATCACTATTCCCATTTTACAGTGAAAAAGCCAAGGCCTCCAATAGTTTGGCGACCTACCCATAGTTATCCAGCCAGCATATGACAGAACTGGGATGAAAACAGGTTTATTATGATTTTTTAAATCAATTTCCAAACCAAAAAATCCAAACCCACTGCCATTGCTTGGATCCTGACTCACAGTGACCCTACAGGACAGAGCAGAATTACCCATAGGGTTTCCAAGCTGTAAATCTTTACAGAAGCAGACTGCCTCATCTTTCTCTCGTGGAGCAGCTGGTGGGTTCATCCCACTGGCCTTCTGGTTAGTAGCCAAATGCTTTAACCACTGCACTAAATCAACTTCATTATGATATAATTTACATGTAATGCTCCCATTGTAGAATACATCCATTTTAAGTGTATACTTCAATAAACTTTGATAAATGTATTTGTTTGACCTCCCACCATACTCAAGATAAAGAACATTTCCTCACCCAAAAGAGTTCCTTGCACCCTTCTCAGTCAACTCTTCATCCTAGTGCCAGCAAAAACTGATAGCTTTCAGTGACTATAGACTAAACTTGTTTTTCTAGGGTTTTATATAAGCATGTTGTTGTAAGCTGCATTTGACTCGCTCCAACTCATGGTCACAGCATGCACAGTGGACGAAATGCTGAGTAGTTCTGTGCCATCTCCATGGTGGGTTGTGGATCAGACCATTGTGATGCACAGGGTTTTCATATGCTTGCTTTGAAAGTAGATCTCCAGGCCTTTTTTCCTTGTCTGTCTTTGTCTGGAAGCTCCACTGGAGCCTGTCACCATCAGAGCAACATGCAAGGCTCCACAGTCAGGTGGGGGTTGCACATGAGGTTCACTGGCCAGGAATTGAACCTGGTTTTGCTACATGGAAGGGGAGAATTCTACCAATGAACCACCACTGCCCCCTTAGGTAAGCGTATCCAGGTCCTCTTAAGCCTGCTGTCCTCTCCACTACTACGTGTTCTCTCTCGTAGAATTTAAAGTTGTAAGAGTCTACAGTCCTACACCTCCTGTTCCTGGCTGAAGAAACTGAAGCGCATATATGAGGGGCACTTTCCCCAAGTCAACAGGAAAGACTGGAGAGCCGGGAGAGTAGGCAGGTCTGGACTTCCATTTCTGTGCTTGTTTCCTTGCTCCTACCTCCACTGCAGCTCTTTGACTTTAAGTCTAGAGGGAAGTAGTTTTCTATATCGCATTATAACAAAACCCTCTTGAAAGCCACCTAAATTGTGCTTATTGATTTGTGTCCATTTGATTTTTATTGCATTTGGTGTTGGAACACTTGGTCACAATCTAGCAGAGGTATGCCAAAGGAATTTACCTTTAGTACTGAAGAGAAGATACCACATGCTAAGATGTGGGGTCAGTGACGCATCATGCAATCTGCCAGCTAAGCGAGTCATCTGTGACCCATCCTAAGGACCTGGGGCTGAGATCAGTACCCAGCTGGGGGTCACATGGAGCTCGGAGGTGAAGTAAAGCTGGAGTTCCTCAACCTCTCCTGCTCTGGCAGCAACTTTAGCCTCATGGTCTCTTTAGCCCTAACACCTGGGCCTAGGTCAACAGGAATTTTAAATCTCCTGATTTGGAAAATGAAAAAGTGATGGTAGCCATGGGAGGGGAAACAAGGCTGAAGAAGCTGAAAGTTGCATCTGAATTTAGATGGAGGATCATGAAAAATGTGTGGATTTGGGAGCCAGAAAGACCCCAGCAATTCTCCTGTATGGTCACAGACAAGCATTTCACTATCTGGGCCTCAATATCTTCATCAGTAAAATGGAGTTCATAACATCTATCTCAAGGAATTATAACAAGTAACATAGGAGCTCACATAACATAAAAAACTAATAAAGTCTTAACAAGTGGTAGGAATCTTCGTCTCCTCCCTTTTCAACATTCTGTATTGATTTGTGTGAAAGTTTACAGAGCAAGTTGGTTTTCCATACAAAAGTTCACACACATCTATATTGTGACATTGAATGGAATCCCCACAATGTAAAAACCCTCTTCCACTTCTTCCCTGTGTTTACCATTTCTATTCATCCTTCTTTCCCAGCCTTTTCTGCCTTCTGAGCTTTATCCCTGGGCAAATGTCGCCCTTTTGTTCTGGTATGGTTGACTGTTCTAAGAAGTGCATATTTCCCTGGTGTTATTGTTCACACTATTTGTTGTTGTTGTTGTTATGTGCCGTCGAGTCGGCCCCGACTCATAGCGACCCCTCCTTGGGTTTCCGAGGCAGTATCACTACGGAAGTAGGATTGCCCAACCTTCCTTCCGAGGAGTGGCTGGTGGGTTTGAACCGCCAGCCTTCTGGTTAGCAGGCAAGTGTCTTAGCCACTATGCTACCAGAGCTCCTTGTTCACACTATAGGCCTGTCTATAATTTGGCTGAAAGTTGAGCCATTAGGGTGCGTTCAGTGTCAGGTTTAAAGAGTGTGTAAGGGCCACAGTTGCAGGGCTGTCATCAGTCTCTATGAAACCAGAAAGCCTCTTTTTTTCTTTTAAATGATCTTGAGTTTTCCCATATTTTTCTCTTACTCTATCCAGAATTCACAACAGCAAAAAGATGGAAACTAAGTGCTCATCAATGGATGAATAGATAAACTATGGTACATATACACAATGGAATACTATGCAAGATGAATCTATGAATCTATGAAATCCCACATAACATGGAGGAACCTGGAGGAAATTATAATGAATAAAATTAGTCAATCACAAAAGGGTAGATATTGTGCTAGACCACTACTGCAGAAAGTTAAGAAAAGGTTTACATATAGAAAGCAACATTCTTTGAAGGTTACCAGGGGTGAGAAAGGAAGGGAGGGGTATATCACTAACTAGACATTTGACACGTACTAACTTGAGTGAAGGGAAAGGAAATATAAAATAAGGGGAAGGTGAGCACACAATATTTCTTCCTTTTTATTCAAAGGAAAGAACAAATAGAGTTTTCTGACCACCATCAGCTGAAATATGGCCTTCATGGGAGGACAGTATTCAAAACACAGGATGGATGTAATGATAATACTTTAGAGGCCGACACTGCCAAATGCACTGGCTTCCCGGAGTCTCGGGTGCTGATGCTCACTGGTGAACACAAAGATGAACAATTTGAGTTCCCAGTGGGAACTGTGCAACTTCTGATCAACTTTGCATTTTCCCATCAATAATAACAATGATCAACACAAATCATCTGCTTTGCTTCCACATACATTATCTCCTTTGACTCTCTCATATGGCAGATGAAGAAAATGAGCCTGTTGACACTAATTCTCTGCCAGAGCAGGACAGATGTTTCCGAGTAAGCTCCTGATCTCCCAAGAATGGGTTCTGAATCTCAGGCTGATTGATATTCTCAAAGAAGGATAGAGAAGTCAGAATATTTTTGCAATTTCTGTCTCCTTCTTTGTTAACTGGGAATAAGGATCTTCTGGGGGGAGAAGGCGTAGGAGTCTCTGGGTGGCACAAATAGTAAAGTGTTCAGTTACTAATCAAAAGATTAGTGGCTCAAACCCATTCAGAGGCATCTGGGAAGAAATAGCTGGTGATCTGTTTCCAAGAGGTCCCAGCCTTTAAAACCCTAGAGCAGTTCTACTCTGTACACATGGGGTCACCATGAGTTGCTGACAGTGGCACTTTTTTTAATTTTTGGGGAGGGGTGCTGTTGGAAGATCTTGTTTGAGGATTGGGTCTCTCCTGCTCTATCTGGGTGACTGTGAGCAAGTTAGAGGGTGCCAGAATGTTGGAGCGGAAAAGCCCCACGGTGATTCTTCACATCTCATCCTCTTGTTTAAAGAAGAGGAACCAAAGTTCAGAAATGAAGTGATTTGCCTCCTATCACATGGCTATTTAGAAGAGAAACCACTGATGCCCAGCTATGCTGGTCCTGTTTGAGTGTTCTTTTGTTTCATCTGGGCCTAGATCTTGGTGGTACAGTGGTTAAGTGCTTGGCTACCACCCAAAAGGTCCACTGTTCAAACCCACCAGCTGCTCCGTGCAAGAGATTTATTTGGCAGTATACTTCTATAAAGATCTCCAGGCTTGGAAACCTTAAGGGGCAATTCTACTCTGTCCTATGGATCACTAAGAGTTGGAATTGACTTGATGGCAATGGGTTTTGTAGATCTATTATATGTAAATCATATGATTTTAGCAAGCCATTAACTTCTTTGCTTTAGTTGTTGTTTTTGTGAAAGGGAATGGCAAAAATAACTAAGCATGTTCCCATGAGGACTGAATTAAGGAATGTTTATGAACATGCTAGTAATGTTTCTTGTAGATTTTATTAGTAGTAAATGAAAGGCATGGTGTTACCTTCTGCAGTGACACACTGAGAAATGATGACTGCGATCTGCATCGAGGGTTGCAAACTCTAGTCCTGGTGGCTGCTTGTTTCTGCAAACGAAGGATTATTGGAACACAGCCACATCCATTTGTTTGTGCATTGCCTTTTGCCAATTTCTAGCTACAATAGTAGACCTGAGTAACTGTGACATAGAGCAATCATCCACAAAGCATAGATATTTATTATTTGGCCCTTCACAGAGTTTACCAACCCTTGACCTTCATTATTAGCACATTCTATTTGCAGTTACTAGTTCAATGGCTTACAGTCTTGCTTTAATCTTCATCTCTAGCCCAACTTATTTTTGACCTCCAAAGTCACAAACCCAGCAGCCTACAGATGTTTCTACTTGCATTCCCATGGGCACTTTGAGTTCAACTGGTCCCAAACTAAACTTGCCCTTCTTCTGTTCTAGCATGGTGCTCTGTCTTAGCGCAGTCATTGACACCATCTATATCCCCAGGTCAGGTGCCTGAGTATCAGCCTAGATCATGTCCTCTTCCTCACCTCACATGACCCTCAAGCTTAGCTTCCTTCTGATTTGTCTTTTAAATACCTCTTGGAGCCAAGGTTGTCTCTCCATCCCAGCCGACACTGCCATCAGCCAGGCTCTTCCCACCTCTTGACAAAAGGACTTTTCAGCTGGAGGACACTCAAAGGGTGCATCTTCCCAAGAGTTTGAGGAAGTGGGGTACTGTTTCCTCCAAAATTTTAGGTGGACTTGACTCTGAGTTCTTTGTCTACCAAATGGGCAGATGATATTCTGTTTTTGTGGATCTTTGTTTTAAGGCTTTGTTGTTTGATTCTATTTTAAAATAGAATGGTAATAATAATCCCAAATATGTGTATTTTACTTTCAACACTTACAAAAGCACTTTCACATTCATGATCTCATTTCATCTCTGGATAGCCTGGGAAGGGAACTGCTGACAATTATTCGTATTTATCCATAGGAGGGGACTGTGATTCAGAGGGTCATATGCTTGTCTAGGGAGCTCTAGTAGCATAGTACCTAAGGCACTTGACTGCTAACCAGAAGGCCGACGGTTCAAACCCACCAGCCACTCCTCGGAAGGAAGATGGGGCAATCTACTTCCGTAGTGATACTGCCTCGGAAACCCAAGGAGGGGTCGCTATGAGTCGGGTCCAACTCAATGGCGCATAACAACAACAACAACAACATGCTTGTCTAAGGTCACCTGCTTAGAAACTATAATTATTCAGACTCAAGTCCCCTTACTCTCGTCCCTTGCTTGCTTACTTCCATTCTACCGTGTGTCCTTCCTTCTTTCTTTCTTTTATAAAGATTCTTCCTTCCAAGCATCTGAAATTCAGCTTGCTTTTCCTGTGAACATTAGAAATCCATCAGGTAATACTTTATATGCCTTAGGTTCCCACCACCAAGATCAGTATTAAAAAAACGACAGTGACTTATTATTTATAGCCATATCTATTGTTACTAAGGGAGACAGACCAAACAATTCCCCATTGTTACAGATGCTACTTTGACTTGACAGCTGGGAAAGTCTGATAGGCAGTTTATTTACTTAGTCATTTAACCAGATAAATGTTTTCATTTTTCTTTCATCTCCTCAAAAGCTAACATTTCGCCCTTAAAATTGCTCCAGCAACACACCAGTGAAGTATAAATTACCTGCCATTCCCACACCAGCCATTATAATATTATTTTGCTTCTTTTTTTGCCCCTATTATCCCCAGCCTTTCAAAGACAAGTGATTCTCCCAGACAGGAGAGTAGGAAAAAAAAAAGCAGAATAACTGAAAATATTTCTCTTTATTGTTAAAACAGAAATGCTATTTGAGATTGGTCCTGAAGCTCCCATCTGCGTGGATTTCGCCCATTTCCTCTTACTAGGGTTCGATACGGCTTTAACTTATCAACAGATGTCACCCTTACCTACTCAGAACCATGTGTGTATTTATAATAATAATAATAATAATAAGATAGAGATAATGCCTGCAAGTGCAATAAGAAGGAAGAGACTTGCTTTCCAATTGTACAAAGGCACAGGGGAAACTAGAGCCATGGCTGTAAGTGTCCCCATGGTATCTCTCATCCAAATGTCTAAAAAGGCACTAAGAAACTGTAGTCAGAGAATTCCCAGTTGGGCGGATGGGTGAATGGGGAGGAGACAGAAAGATCAAATAAGGCTTGTGCTGCTATTGACAGAAGGGTCTAGGAAGGGCCCTTCCTTGTTGGGTGTCTTAGGGGATATCTGCTAGGCTGGCATCAGCCTTTGGCATGTAATTCTTGAAAAGGAACTGTGAAATTGCCAGGCTAAGTTTTCTTTAAGAGAAAACTGTTTCACCGAAGATTACAACCCAGTACTCCTTTGGAGCTGGGAAGTGCTTATTATAATTTCCATGTGAATATAAGACTAATTATTTTTCTGTGGCCTGTGAGGTCCAAACTGGGTTGTTCTAATTATGGAAAAGGGCAAGCCAAAGAGCTAAGGGGTGAAGGTTTTCTTTTCTCTTTTTCCCACAGCTTTTTTGAGGTACACTGAAAATTTGGTGTAGTACCAAAAGCATCTGACTGCTAACCAGAAGGCTGGTGGTTCAAACCCACCAGCCACTCTTCAGAAAGAAGGTTGGGCAATCTACTTCTGTAATAATACCATCTTGGAAACCCCCGGAGGGGTTGCTATGAGTCAGATCCAACTCCATGGCAGTGAGTTTGGTTTTGGTTTTTGGTTAAGGATAATTAATTAAATAATGAAAAGCAAGCTGTCTCTTTGAAGAAGAAGGTGTGTCTGACCCAAACCATGGTATTTTCAATAGCCTCATATGCATGTGAAAGCTGGAAAACGAATAAGTAAGACTGAAGAAGAGTTGATGCTTTTGAGCTGTGGTGTTGGTGAAGAATACTGAAAGCACCATGGACTGCCAAAGAACTAACAAATCTGTCTTGACAGAAGTGCAGCTTGAATGCTCTTTGGAAGTGAGAATGACCAGACTTCATTTCACCTACTTTGGTCATGTTGCCAGAAGGGACCAGTCCCTGGAGAAGGATATCATGCTTGGTAAAATGGAGGGTCAGCATAAAAACGGAAGGCCCTCAACGAGATGGACTGACACAGCAGCTGGCATAGGACTGGGCAGTGTTTCATTCTGTCATACATAGGCTTGCTATTGTTGTTGCTGTTGTTATATGCCATTGAGTCGGACCCGACTCATAGCGATCCCTCCTTGGGTTTCTGAGGCAGTATCACTACAGAAGTAGATTGCCTCATCTTCCTTCTGAAGAGTGGCTGGTGGGTTTGAACCGCCAGCCTTCTAGTTAGCAGTCAAGTGCCTTAGGCACTATGCTACCAGAGCTCCCAGGGTTGCTATTAGTCAGAGTCAATTCGACAGCACCTAACAACAGCAACAAGGATAAAAAAGTGCAAAGCAAAGCCTCAAGCCCATGGCCTGGGTACTTATGGTAGAACTTATTCCACATGAGGGTTAAATGTCCCAAATCCAGTGTGGTGGAGAATCAACATTTATTGAGTGTGAGGGATGATAATGATGGTGAAGCTGACGGTGATGGTAATGTTGATGATTTTTATGGTCATGATGGTGATGATAATGGCAGCTAACATGTATTGGGTGACCTCCTGTGTCAGACACTAAGCTAAGAACTCCACATACATTACCTTATTTAATCCACACAATAACCCTATGAAGCAGGTACTATTTTTATCCTTATTTTTCCAATTATGAAATCTCATCAGGGTCACCTAGCCAGTAAGTGGTAGAACCAGAATCTAGACTCAGGCAGTCTTACTTAGATTTTTAAGCTGACTACTAAATGTCCTTCTCTGTGCTAGAGACTCAACATATGCCATCATAGTTAATATAATGGATAATATAAGCCCCATTGAGCAGATGAGAAACCAAAACCAGAGAAATTACAGTTCTTGCCCTAGATTTCCTGTTACTGAGTAGCTGAGCCAGAATTTGAACTCAGGTTCCAAATCCCGAGCTGATGCCACTATTCCATGCTACATCCACTTGCTATCCAGCCATGGTTTAGGGCACTGGATTGAGTGTCAACTGTGAAACAGGCTGAAGCCCATGAAATAGTTCAGCTTGTATGACTGTGTCAAGCTGAATAGGCTCATAAAGGTGAGGGCTTGATACACTGATCTGCAAATGGTGTAAGTCATCTTTGTTTTCTAGAAGAACTTCAATTTTAGGATGGGTTTTGCTGTTATCCTGATGAATGGTCCTTGTCACCTATAGTTCATTCATCAAAATTTGCAAGGCAAGGTTGAGTGTGTGAAATACAACATATGCAAGAGGTGGAAAACCTCCAGGGGAACCTTCCCAAGGAGTCTGCCCATAATCTCCAATTTTTCTCTTTCCTGGAGCGTTGACTTTACCTTTAACTCACCAGTTCCCCACATAGCTTTACAAGTATGAATTTTTAAATGGGTATTAGGTGGTTTTGTATGGCATGATGTATTACTATGTGCCGTTGTTCTGATATAAAATGTGGCAAAATATATAGTATGTTAAGTTCTTCAATCATAAAATCTATTAACAAAATGCACTTTCAAAACAGCGTATTAGCTTTCAATAACCGTCAAAATAACTTATGCATGGACTGAGAATGATTCTGGGGTAGCCTCAGAATTCCATTTATGAACAGTGAGAACTATTTACCATTTTAATGGTTCTGACCATGCCATTCAGGACTAAGAAAAAAGCTCTGTGGGTATGGCTTTGCAGTCCTACCCGTTTATGGAAAATGAGGAAAGTATCTGAAAATTGAACACATTTGTCAAGGAGTGACCTTAGAAATCATGTCTGGGTAACAAGGTGTACTTCTGTCTCCTGAGAAGGTTTGCTTCATCAGCTCCTCTTTCTTTCATCAAATCAGATGTATTGAAATTCAAGTGCCAAAAGCCACTTCTAGTAAATGTAAGTACACCTCTCACAAAGTAGCTGCTGATGGAATCTGAAGTGACTCTGTGGCAAGCCACAAATGATAGCACAGGTGCAAACAGCAGAGCCTCAGAAATGAATGCTACATGTCTTTGGGCTTTGAATTTCACTTTGGAAATGGTGAGGGGGCACCATCATTCAACTAGACAAAAAGGGCTCCATAATCATACATCTGGATCAATCTTATTTCGAGCACTGCTTGTTTTTGCTTCTTAGTCTGGCTTCTCAGTGTGTTTCATGGGTGACCTCTTTAGATCTGCTGAGTATAGGCAAATGCAGTGATATTTTGCTTAAAGGATTAAAGCATCTGGACCACGTTTCACCAATAAATTGTCAAAGTGGGCATAATATGTCCATCTTGGAATGTTGGTATTTCCACAAACATTAAGGAAGTGTTGCCCATGCCTCATGCTACCCCCCCCCACTCAGCATATGTGATTAATAAAACCACATGACCATTCCCCATTCCTTACCTTCATCCCTACCTCCCAATATATATCAAAGGTCATGCATCCATGAGGAAAAACAAGATGGAAAACAGACACCAGGCAAGGAATGATGGTACAAACATTGGGAACATAGCTCAGGCAAGGAAGGATGGTGCAAACATTGGGAATATGGCTTCAAATATGAAGAACAAGCATAAGAGAAAGCAGAGGGCTCAAGGGGGAAGGAGATAAAAAGGACAGATACCTACCCAGACCTGCGCTATCTAGCTACCGGCCTGTGGACTTATATTATCACCACTGGGCTCACCACTGGGTTCCCCACTGGGCTCACCAAATGGATCACTGTTGGATGAGGCCTGTGATCCATCAGGCTAGAACACAAGAAGATAACACTTTTTCTTTCCTTTCTTTTCAACAATTGAAAATATAAGACAGTTGGGCATATTTTCATGCAGCAGGTAGAATGACTTATGTTAAAAGGGGGAACACCTCCAGTTAGATGATGCTACACCCACAAATGCAAGAACAGGTAGTAGCAACTTAATAAAAGGATGTTATTTCAACTGACTCATTTGGACATAAAATAAAACAGCTTTAGTAACCCCTCTGGAATTTAAGAGTCTGAGTCAGCATTCTTTTCTATGTAGGTCTTTTCATGCATTGTCCATTTCAGATGCCAGAGTTTTAATGTTAAGGAAAAACAAAACTGAAATAACAAACCAGTCACTTACAGCTTCTTGCTCTTCACTTTTGCTGGGACTTTCAAATCCCTCTTCAAAGATGTCATC
This sequence comes from Orycteropus afer afer, assembly GCF_000298275.1. Taxonomy (NCBI): domain Eukaryota; kingdom Metazoa; phylum Chordata; class Mammalia; order Tubulidentata; family Orycteropodidae; genus Orycteropus; species Orycteropus afer. The sequence goes on from NW_006921770.1 coordinate 1,873,814, forward strand.
TGTGGTGGGATCACTGGCATGGGAGGCAGATGATTTGGATGGAGAGCTCTGTCTAGGGGCTGGGGTTGGAGCTACACAGAGACCATGTAAAAGAAAGAAGTATTTTAAATGGAAGATGAATTTGCTCTGTAAACTTCCACCCAAATCACAATAAAATTAAAAAAAAAAAAAAAAGAAGAAGTATTTTATGTGACTGGCTGTAATCACTTACATCCCATGGAAACCTCAGGGATCTGATTATATTAAAAGTCAGATCACAGGACTTCTCTTCCCAGCACAAGATAAATCAGTTGAACATCTGAATTGGTCCCATGGACATATTTATCTTGTCCTCTCACACACTTGATCATATGGATGGACCTTGTCCCACCTGATGGCTAACGTAGTCATTCTCAGGGGATGGGCTCCAGACCAGCAGCATCGGCATCTGTCTCATCTGATCACTTTTCAGAAATGTACATTCTCAGACACCACTCAAGAAATACTGAATTAGAAACTCTGTGTTTTAAGAAGCTGTCCAGATGATTCTCATGCCTGCTTAAGTTTGAGAACCATTGGGCTATGGCTTTCTTTCTCCTCTCTCACATCACACAATTATTTTAATAAGGGGACACAGATCAGAGGGCAGTGATAAATATTTGTTGGGTACCTTATAGCTGTTAGAAACTGTTAGAAATGTTGCAGACATTATCTCTAATCCTCATAAAGGGTCTTTGAGGTAGGGCTTATCCCTGTTCACAGAAGGAAAGTGAATGTTGCTAAGTTGTTCATATGGTTAGCAACTGGTAGAACTAGAACATACAGTAGATGCTCAATAAACAGTTGTTGAATGCAGGTCTTTCCCCCCTGCAATGTGGCCTTTGGGGCTGTGGTGATCTCTGAAGATGGATGAAGTTGATGTTAACTTCACAGCTAGCCCTTCACTGCTCACAGTACATGGATATGTATTTGTTGTACTGACGTTCCCACACTCTCCTAATCTCATTTGTAACAGAGATTTATAATAAATATGCCACTGGGAATTAGTCTTCTCTCAATAATTTCTAATTTGGCATTAAACACACCAGTCATTGGTTCTGCCCCATGGCTTGATTTAGTAGCCTAATTTCAAATGCCATTAATAGGGCCTCCCTGTCCTGAATCTGCAGAATTTAGAAAATCTGACCACCGATCAGACAGTGAATGATTATACAACTTGATGAGTACCTTTTTACTCCGGTGAACTTACAGATAATGACACTATTGTGCACCCCTGAGTAAAACTTTGTACCAGGCACTTCACATTCATTATGTTCTCTAATATAAACAACACTGCAACACAACATTACATGTGTGTCTGTGTGGTATAGTAAATTACTTTGTGTGGCTTTTCTACCCATAAGTCTTTGTAAACTCCAAGGTGGGATTTTCTACGAGCAACTGAGGAGCTCCTGATTGCTGAAGGTGTCCACCTGGAGTATTTCTGTTGGGAGTGGCACAAAACAATGTTCTGGGAGGTGCCC
>NW_006921770.1:1876702-1887410 GCF_000298275.1 Orycteropus afer afer
AATAAACCCTGTAATCTGTGAGTTGTGTGTGGCCACTGCAGTGAATTATTGAACCCAGGAGAGAGGTGGTGGGTGCTTTGGGAGGAAGGGTTGGTGAAAGGGCTGGAGGGAGGCAGCATGTTTGGCCTTGCAGTAATAGGCCTTGGGTTACTGCTGGTAATCCTGTCTTCCACTTGTGAGATTAGAGGAGGTCAGAACATGTGGCCTCCTTGCCGTTTTTGTAGTCTGTATATGCATCTATATAAAATATACAATTATGTGTACACACACACACACGCCAACAACAAAAACCAAAAAACCAAAGTCACTGCCGTCCAGTCCGCTCTGACTCATAGCAACCCCTCCTTGGGTTTCCGAGGCGGTATCACTACGGAAGTAGATTGTCCAGTCTTCCTTCTGAGGAGTGGGTTAGAACTGCCAGCCTTTTGGTTAGCAGTCAAATGCCTTAGGTATTATGCCACCAGAGCTCCTATATGTGTATATGTATGTATGTATGTATATATATATATATATATATATATATATTATTTATTTATTTATTTATTTATTTATTTTTTTCCCCTACAAATGAAAACACTGCAGCTCAGAGAGGTGAAGTGACTTGCTCAGAGTTTAACAGTTAGGAAATAGCAGCACTGGGCTTTAATCCAGATCTGTCTGACATTTTCCAATACAACTGTGCTTTTCTATTTCTGTTTGAGACTCATTTGGTCTAACCAATCTTCCACTCAAAACATTCTGAAAGGTGTAATAATGGATACAGCCAAAAATCTAATCAGTTGCCAGCAAGTTGATTCTGACACATGGTGACCCTGTGTGTGTAGAACAGAACTGCTTCCTGGGGTTTTCAAGGGTGTGACCTTTCAGAAGCAGATTGTCAGGACTTTCTTCTGAGGCATATTTGGGTGGGTTCAAAGTAACTGCCAACCCCTCAGTTCGCAGCTGAGCACGAAATAGTCTGTGCCACTCAGGGACTCCACTAATAACAGGTAAGAGGACAATAAAGACTGATTTCATACATTTTTCTTTAAATTTTTTATTTTATTTTTATATTTTGCATTGTTTCTTTTGTAAATTTGAGAGGAAGTCTTTTTTTGTTTCATAAGATGATTATGGAACAAATTTGTTATAGTGGATTTAAATGAGATAATCTATCTGAAAACACCCTGAGATTGGGTAGGTGTTTAATAAATGCTAGCTTAAGTGCATTCTGAGTTGTGTTTGAAGAGGCTTATTGCTTATTAAGGTCCATGAACCCAGGCTGAGCAGCCAATTCTGACAGTACACTGCTCAGATTTATGCGATTAACTCAATGGGAGGCGTAATGAGTGAGTCTGTTTATGAAAGCATCTTAATCTTCAGTAGGTTTTATAGAACATCTCTACACTTTAAAGTGGTGGATCTCAATCTGGGTGATTTCTCCCCCAGGGGACATGTGATAATATCTGGAGATATTTCACAACTGTGTTGTGGGGGGGGGGGTGATACTGGCATCTAAAGGGTAGGGGTAAGGGTTACTGCTAAACATTCGACAATGCACAGGACATCCTCCTCAATTTAAAAAAAAAACAAATAAACAAACAATAGTCCAAATGACTGGTACACCATGCAATCCTCAGCCTATATGACTATGAGACCAGAAGAACTAGATGGTGCCCAGCTACCACTGTCAGCCACTTGGAGGGGGATCTATGTAGGAGAGCCTGGATAGAGTAGGAGAACAATGTGTAATAAAACTCAAAATCATTTTTTTTTTTTTAAAAAAGGACCAGGTTTGCTGGTCTGATAGAGCCTGATGAAACCACTGAGACTATGGCCCCTAGCTGCCTGTCAGGTCTGGAATTGAAGCCACTCCTGTGGCTTCCAGCCTAACAAAAGACAGGCATATGAGGTGAACATTTACATTAGGTAGATACATTCCTTGGAGAGAACAATCATGGGAGAATAGAAGGGCTGTGTATGCACAGGGAGACAGCTCAAGGGGCAGGAGTGCATGGGAGAGAAGGACACAGGGAAGAGGTAACTGTGGGGAGGAAGTGGGAGGGGAGCTGTTGCACTATGGGAGATTGCAGTCAATGTCATGAGACAAAGTATATGTGAGCTGCTGTACGAAAAGTGAATTTGCTCTGTAAACTTTCACCCAAATCACAATTAAAAAAAAAAATCTGGCCCAAAATGTCATAGTGTCAAAGTTATGAAACCTCAATCTAAAGCCCAGCAATAACTGAATTGCCTTTGCTTAGCTCTGGTGGTGTAGTGCCTAAGGCACTTGACTGCTAACCAGAAGGCTGGCGGTTCAAACCCACCAGCCACTCTTCGGAAGGAAGGTTGCCAATCTACTTCTGTAGTGATACCGTCTCGGAAACTCAAGGAGGGGTCACCATGAGTTGGGTCTGACTCAGCGGCACATAACAACAACAACAACAACAGTTCATTCCACTCGTTATACCCTTTTCCAAATGCCTCCATGTGCTAGGCACTATGTTAGCATTTTGAGAGGTATAAGAATGATTAAGACATGTTCCCTGTCCTCAAAGGGCTTGTATGTCCCCCTTTTAGTTGTAGATGGCACACAAGCTCATTGAATGATAGGCGTTAGTATCTGAAAGATGCTTTTTTATGCATGGGCATCATTTCTTTAGCATTTCATTTTCTATTCATTATTTTCCACTGAAACTCTGTGAGGCAGAGTTAATAGAAATGCCCTGCTATGTGGATCATATGGCCTGAGTGAAAGAAAGGTTGTTTATGTATGTAGAAGAAATTCATTTTCAGAAGAGCATTCCAAACCTGGCTGAAATGATACAATCTAATTGTGTTAACATTAGATTTTTTTTTTTTTTTTGACAATTATGGTATTGGCCGTGCAGTGATCCGTAGCTTCTGTGACAGTAATGAAAACGCCAAACTCACTGTACCATGGGCCTTTTCTTTCCCCTTATCAATTGTCAAGGCACAGGTTGAGTCATCAGAAAACCTCACAATCATGTCAACCAAACATACACATGCTTAAAGGTATATGGATTCTAATTTGGGTGCTGTTTTTCCAGAAATTTTGCAGTAAAAATATGATTTACAGTAGAACCACCATTGAATGTTGGCTCTAGAAGAAGGCACACTGCTCATCCAAGTCAATTCACATACTGATGATACAACTGAGCCTCAATGAAGTCATATGCTTGCTTGAAGACACAGCTTGGGTAAAGGAGTCAAGACCAGAACCCTGGTCTGGGACTCTGCACAAAACCACTTAATATGTGATGGTAATGATGACAATAACATTTAAACTTTGAAAGGTATATAGTATTTTAGTACACATATCACTAACTTCTTGCAATAACCCTTGTTGTTGTTGTTGTTATGTGCCATTGAGTCAGACCTGACTCCTGGTGACCCCTCCTTGGGTTTCCGAAGTGGTATCACTATGAAATTAGATTGCCCAACCTTCCTTCTGAGGAGTGGCTGGTGGGTTTGAAATGGCAGCCTTCTGGTTAGCAGTCAAATGCCTTAGGCACTATGCTACCTGAGCTCCTCAATAACCCTTAACCTTAGCCGTAAAACCAGTTGCTATCAAGTCTACTCCTACTCATAGCTGCCTCCATGTATTTAAGAGTAGAACTGCACTCCATAGAGTTTTCAGTGGCTTTAATTTTTGGGAAGTAGATCATCAGGCCTTTCTTCTGAGATAATTCTGAGTAGATCTAAATCACCAATCTTTCAAATAAAGGTTGAACACTTAACTGTTTATACCACCGAGGAACTCTTTAGCTTTAGATAAAGGTTAATAGCATTAAAATGACTTGTCCAAAGGCACACGACTAGTAAGTAATTATGCTGATCTCCAGTTATCAGTACAGAACTTTTCATTACACCAGTTTTCCTCACTGACTACCAGAAGCTTTGTGCCAAAATCTGGCTTCAACTACAGCAGCTGTATCCAATCTTATGGCTGCTGTACCTCTTCCCTTAGTTTCTTCCTGACCTTAAGTTTCTATTCTAAATTTTTATCAATTCTTAGAAAATTTTAAATGTGTATCCACCATTCATTTTAATTTCAATAAACCATATTAAAATCTGTATGTCATATGCTAGGATAATGAATGAATGAATGCGTAAACAAACAAAAACCTAAGGGGCAGCAGGGTACAGTGGAAAATAACAGATTTATATTCAGTTCTACCTCTTTTATTGTCTTTGACTTCAGACTTCATTTTCCTTCTCTTTAAAGGAGATCTAACAAAACTTGTCATAAGCATTGTTATGAGTATTAAAATGAAAAATATAAAGCACATGGAGAAGGTACTATGTCATGACTGTTACCTAATTGTTGGTGTTATTACTAGTATTAATTATGAGTAGTGTTCTAGGGTGGTGCAAACAGTTAATACCTCAGTTGCTCCCCCAAAGCTTAGAGGTTTAAGTCCACCCAGAGGTACTGAAAGAAAGGCCTGGAAATCTATTCCTCAAAAATCAGCCACTGAAAACCTTACAGAGCACAGTTCTACTCTGACATACATGGGGTAGCCAGGACTTGGAACCAATCTGATAATACCTGGTGCTTCTATTAGTAGTAGCAGTTGAATGTAACTGCGATGAGTTTTATGACTCCAGACACCAGGCATCATACTCTTTTGGGTTTTATGTATTGAACAAAAGGCAACTCACGTGAATTGGTTGATGGTGTGGTAGAAGTCACAGGGGTCAAATTCAACTGGGAGATGTCAAAGTCATCACAGTCGTCTGTATCCTGTGCCACTCCGACTTTGCTGAAGTAACTGGAGAAGGCCTCTGAGGTACAGGTGAGGGAGGGTTGGTCGGGTTTGCGGGAGGGCACGGGTGGAGGCTGCGCCATCTGGAAATCCTTAAACATTTCTTTCCCCATTTTCTGTCTGGGCTTGTCGGTCTGTGGACTTGACCTGGTGGAGTCACTCGTGGCTGAGACGGTTGCAAGGGGGGTGAGGGGACCTTGGAACATGGCAGCTGGCAAAGGCATAACAGTTTGTGTGGGCATAAAGGCGGCTGGCGGAAACTGCCCAGCAACAGCTGGCCAGGGCTGCTGAGTGGCAGGGAAGAGCCCTGGCTGGCCCCACGCAATGGGCTGAGCCCCCGGCATCACCTGAGCGACTGGTGGCTGAGCACCCATGGCGATCTGCTGTTGGACGAGGGGCTGCTGGCCCCAGAAGGATGGGAGGACGGCGCCCATTGCAACATAACCTGAAAGGGCAAAAAAGAAGGGTCAGGCGTCCTGGGAAAGAATGATTCATTGATTCAAATGATCGGACAAAAATGTATTGCATACATTCTAAGTGCTAGGCTGTGTGCTATGGACTGGGGATGGAAAAGTGAGTAAGACACACATTCTTGCCCTTATGAAGTCTAACTTCTAGTGGGGGGGAGGAGGAGACAGAAAACAAACAGAAAACAAAATAGATATAAATAAAAGGTCAGGCTAAGTGAAATGAAGAAAAATAAAAAGTGGCTGGCTAGGTAGGAGGCAGAGTCAGAGAGAGCTCAGATGTTATTTTAGATAGTTTTGGGGAGGGGCTGGGAAAAGTGGTGGGTGACACCCTCTGAGGAGATGATTTATAAGCTGAAACTGCAATGCAGTGAGAGAGCAAACCATGCAGATATCTGGACTGGTGGTGGTGGTATCATAATACTATTCCCATAGTGGTAAAGGCTTCTGAGATCAATAGGGTTGTCAGTGGGAAGGGTAGAGGACTGGAAATCAGGCAGTCCTAGGTATGAATCTTCCCCTCCTTCTTGCTAGGCTTACAGTATTCACCCCTGGTTAAGTTTTCTAAGATTCAGTCTCTTTGTTGCAAAGCCAGGTTATAATATTTTCCTTTTCAGCACTGAGGTACTGTGCAAAGTGAGTAAGAGTCAGAATCTGGGAGTTCATGCAATCCTGATCCAGATGGCATCAGCACTCCTTAATGAGATGGAAAAACTAATCATTAACTTTATATGGCAAGGAAACAGACCATGGATTAGCAAAGCACTACTGAAGAAGAACAAAGTAGGGAACTTCATATTTCACAATCTCAAAACATAGTATACAGCCACAGTAGTCAAACAGCCTGATACTGGTACATTGATAGACACATAGACCAATGGAACAGAATTGAGAAATCAGAAGTAAATCCATCCAACGACGGATAGCTGGTCCTTGACAAAGGGCGGAAAGCCATTAAATGGGGAAGAGACAATCTATTTCATAAATGGTGCTTGCAAAGGTGGTTATCCATTTGCAGAAAAATTAAACAAGATCTGTACTACACACTATATACAAAAACTAACTCATGATAGATCAAAGACCTAAATGTAAAACCTAAAACTAAAAAGATCATCAAAGAAAAAAATAGAGACTAAGTTAGGGGCCCTAATTTATGGCATAAATAGACTAACACACATAACCAAAAAAGCACAAACAGCAGAAGATAAACTAGACAACTGGGACCTACTAAAATTTCAATACTTATGCACATCAAAAGACTTCTCCCAAAGAGTGAAAAGAGAACTGACAGATTGTGAAAAAATAGTTGGCAACAACATATCTGACAAGGGACTGATCTCCAAAATTTATAGAAAATGTCAACACCTCAACAACAGAAAGACAAACAACCCAATTAAAAAATGGGCACAAGACATGAACATACACTCAATCAAAGAAGACATTGAGGCAGCCAACAAATACATGAAGAAATGTTTGTGATCTTTTGCTACTGGAGAGATGCTAATCTAAACAACAATGAGATATTATCATACCCCAGTAATAGTAAGAAAGTTCCCTAAGACAGAAAACAATAAATGCAGGTGAGCATGTGGAGAGATTAGAACTCTCATACACTGAAGGTGGAACTGTAAATTGGTAAACTGTGTGGGAAACGGTATGGAGTTTCCTTAAAAGGTTTGAAAGAGAAATATTATTCGATCCACTACTAGGTACATATCCTAAAGAAGTAAGAGCCATGACATGAACAGATAGGTGCATATCCATCTTCATTTCAGCATTATTCACAATAACAAAAGAGATGGTAATAACCTAAGTGCCCACCAAGAGATAAATGGATAACCAAACTACAGTACATATACATAATGGAATACTATGCAATGTTAAAGAAAAACAAAAAATCTGCAAAACATCTCAAAATGTGGATGAACCTGGAGGACATCACACTGAGTGAAATAAATTCATTACAAAAGGCCAAATGCTGTATGAGTCCACTGTTATAAAAAGTTAAGGAAAGGTTTACACAGAGAAATAAATATTCTTTGATGGTTATCAGGGATGGGATGGTAGGAGAAGGAAACATACTAATTTGATAATCCAAACCAAAACCCACTGTCATCAAGTTGATTCCAACTTATAAACAAGTGTCAGTTTGTGTGACGGGAAAGGCAATAAGGGGATGATCAGCATACTATCACTAAGCAAAGGAAGACATGGAGAGGTAAACAAGAGTTATAAACAATGAAGGAAAATACTATTACATACACAATCATGCAATATCAGTAATAAAAAATATTAATGTATAGGTGGATACACAGTCAGACAGGAAAGCTGTCTTACTACACCCACAACTATATATAGGGTCGCCAGAGTGTATGTACTTTTATGTGCTACAAATATATCCATGCATATAGTAGAAGAATCAGAGGGCCAAGTTATGAAAACTTCTTAGACATAACCAAACACCAGAGGTAATAAATCACTGGGTTTGTGGGCTTAGGACCACAGTCTTGGGGGACAGCTAACTCAACTGGCTAGTATAGTTTACAAAGACAAAGTTCTATATCCTACTGTTTTGAATAGTGACTGGGGTCTTAAAAGCTAGCCAGTAGCCGTCTAAGGTGCAACTATTGGTCTCTCTCCATCTGAAGCAAAGAAGAGTGAATACTAATAAGATGCACAGAAACAAATAGTGTAAAAGGCTAATGGACCATGTGAACCTCAGCTTCCACCACCCTGAGACCAGAGGAACTAAATGGCTCTTGGCCACCGCTACTGACTGCTCTGAAAAAGACCACATTAGAAGGTCCTGGATGGAGTGGGAGAAAGATGTGGAACAAAATTCCAAATCATAAAAGGCCATGCTCACTGGTCTGACAGAGACTAGGGGAACCCCTGAGACTGTGGCTCTTAGTCAGTCTTCAAGCCTGGAACTGAACTCACCCCTATGGCCTATAACATGAACAGTAACAGTAGAGGGGTATATACTCCTTAGAAAAATCAACCATATAAAATCAAAAGAGCAGCTTTTGCCCAGAGATAAAACTCAGAAGGCAGGAAGGAACAGGAAAGGACAAATGCAAATAGGAAACAGGGAAGAAGTAGGAAGAGTGATGTTACATTGTGGGAACTGCAATCAATGTCACAAAACAAAATGTGTATGAATTGCTGAATGGAAATGCAATTTGCTCTGTAAACTTTCACTCAAATCACAATAAAACATTTTTTAAAAAGTCATCTATATAACAAAATTGTGTACTAAATATGGTTGAATAATGAATATCTTACTTCCCAAATCCAAGTTTGCTATGTCTTCTAGAGGAGGTGTTTTCAAACATTTATGTATTGAAATACATATGCTTTCTTTCTTTTCTTTCTAATAAGGATTTTGGAGTCTTAGAGGCCAAGGTAAAACTTAAAATAACCACTTGTTATTTATAAATTAAGGAGAACTTTTTCACCTCTAAGGCACTAATGTCCTTATCTGTAAAATCAATTGAGATTACCGAGTTAAGGTGTTGAGCACTGTACCTGGCACACATTAAACATTCAGTCATTGTCAGTAACTAGTATTACAATTTGAACAAGACCTAGAGCCTATAAAGGACCTAATATCTTGCTTGATAACTGAGTCACGCAATGAATGATGGCTAGTTGGTAGTACCAAAACCAAACCCACTGTCCGTGAGTTGATTTCAACTCACAGTGACTCCCTTGGACAGAACAGAACTGTTATTACTCTGCATTATTTCTGTTACTGTCATTACAATTTTAGAGATTTAAAATTGTAGAGGTTGTTGTCTATATTGTCCCATTAGCTCAACTACACTGAAATAAGACAGGTGAGGAGGCACTGGTTCTCACATTTTAAACTTGGGACTTACTTTGTATTACCTCTCACATAATAATCTAGTGACTTGAACCTATCAACAGACTAAGAATTCAGCAACTTTGTTTTTCTTTCTGATTTACTCTGATGACACTCAGAGGCTCTCAGTGGCAGTGGCACTGCCCTCTAGAGGGTGATTGGGAAATTTACAAGGTAATGGTTTATGCTCTAGTGCCTAAGGCACTTGACTGCTAACCAGAAGGCTGGTGGTTCAAACTCACCAGCCACTCCTTGGAAGGAAGGCTGGGCAATCTACTTCCATAGTGATACTGCCTTGGCAACCCAAGGAGGGGTTGCTATGAGTCGGGGCCGACTTGACGGCACATAACAACAATAACAACCTAATGTAAATGTTGGGGGTTTGAGCCTCAGAAGAAAGGCCTGGAGATCAGTTTCCATAAAGATTATAGCCAAGAAAAGCCTACTGAACAGTTCTATTCCGTAGCACTTGGGATTGTCATGAGTTGGTATTGACCTGATGGCAACGAGTTTGTGTCTTTGTTTTTCTTTTTGGTGTTTTGTTGGAGTCCCTGGGTGGTACAAATGGTTTACATGCTTGGCTGCTAACCAAGAGGTTAGTGGTTTGACTCCGCCCAGGGGTGCCTCAAGAGAAAGGCTGAGCGATCTACTTTTGAAAAATTAGCTTTTGAAAATCCTATGGAGCACATGTCTCCTCTGACACACATGTGGTCACCATGAGTCAGGACTTCCTGGACGGCAATTGGTTTGGCGTTTTGGTTGTCATGATGGAGAACAGGGTGCTAGCAGCATGTAAGGAGCTGAGAGCACTGGTGCTACACACCCTACAATGTGTGAGATGAACACACACAACAAAGAATTGTCCCACATCCTGCTTATCGATATTTGAGCCTAGAATCAACTTGAAATTATGGAAATTCAAAAGTTTTCTTTGTACCATTTTAATACACTTTTCTAGGAATGGAACAAGTATGCACAATGAAGAGAGACTGTATTTTGTTTTGTTTGCAGTAGTGCAACACATTGGAATTGTTCACCACATTAGAAGTCATGGTCCCTGACAAAAGCACTTTCAGAGTGTCGGGCCAACAAAACAAAATTCCTGTATCATCTGTACTTGTAGCTGTGGCCTCAGTGGTGATTCTATTTAATGTGATTCTACGACTACTTACTATGTCACCAAGTATAGCTGTGCGTCAGTATTTCCTTACTGAAGTACCTAACTTTTTATTATAAATTCAGTTTCTTTATTTCCCTGTATATTACAAACCCAAAGCCAAACCCACTGCCATCCAGTTGATTCCAACTCATAGTGCCTTCCATAGGGTTTCCAAGGCTGTAAATCTTTGTGGAAGTAGATTGCCTCATCTTCCTCCCATGGAACAGTTTGAACTACCAATCTTCTGGTTAGCAGCCAAATGCCTTAACCACTGAGCCACCACAGCCCCTCCTTACATTGCAGTTGGGGCATTATACTGATTTCACACTGTGTACATAGATCACATTATCTACATATAACATTATTGTTGTTGTTGTTATTTGCCATCGAGTCGGCCCCGACTCATAGCGACCCCTCCTTGGGTTTCCGAGGCAGTATCACTACGGAA
>NW_006921770.1:1887572-1891920 GCF_000298275.1 Orycteropus afer afer
ATATATATATATATATATATATATATATATATATATTATCTTTCAAGGTATTAAAGGAGATGTTATGAAATAGCTGTTATAAAAAGGGGCCCGATAGCAGGAGAAAGAGGTGACAATCTGTTTCTGTAAAGATTTACAGTCTTTGAAAACCCTGTCAGGCAGTTCCACTCTGTTCTACAGGGTCGCTATGAGTCAGAATTGGTTTTGGTCTGCTAAGGTGGAGATCTGCTGAAGGATTTTCCAACCACCCAACCCTGACCCCATTTTGGTGAGCAGATGCGAAGCCTTCAGCCTACACACAGGTCTCCCAGCCACCAGCAGTTCTGCTCTGCTTTCATTCCACTCTCCTCATTGCCCCAAGAGGATCTTCCTAAAATGCAACACAGTACTCCATTTTCTTTGAACATAAAGCTCAGGTTCCTTAGCCGGGCTTGTGAGCCCTTGAGGGTCAGTTTCTGCTCTCTCTCCAGCACCATCTTTAATCCCTATCCTCACTTGCACTTTACCCTCTAGGCCTTGCAAACAATATCCTGCTCTCCTGTGTCTCTGTTGGTCCATTTGCCTAGAAAACCATCTCTCCACTTCTTCATATGGTCAATCTTATTTGCTCTTTGAGACTCAGTTCAGAGTCACCTCTCCTGGAAGCCTTCCCACCCTCTCAGCTGAGCTGCTTTTCCTTCTCTGGGTGCCCACAGTCCCTCATGCTCATCTCTGTCATGGGACTCATCATGCTGCAGTGTAATTGCCTGGATATCTTGCCTTCCTTCATTTGACGAGGAGCCACCTTTTCCCCCCTCTCTCTCTTCTGTGCCTAGCAGTTCCTGGTGTACTCCAGGTGCTCCATAAATGCTTAAGACTGGATAAATGCCCTACAAAGAGGAAGGTGAACACGTCTTAATGGACTAAATGCCTGCAGTGTATTTTTCCGAGTGTACAATTAACCTCCATGCCCCGTAAGTGCTCTGATCTCTGATGACTCTCCTTTGGTGGCAGGTTGTTGTTTTTTCCTTCATCTCTCTCTCTGTCTGTTTTTTTACTAGGAACTAACAGATGGGCTGTGTATACTTTTTTGGAGAGAGTTATTAGCATGTCTCTCTGGCTTCATGCCATCTGGTCCAGACCAAGATATGATATTCAAAAGAAACAGAGGCAGCACAGGGTAATTGAGTATCATGATGGGGGAACTTGCAGTTCTCATTGTCTTTCCTGGGAAGGCGGGGTTCTTGCAGCCTGGGTTCTCCCTAGGCCTAGCCTCTGAGCTAAGGTCCTGAGCCACACAGTGTTGTATGTGCCTGATGGGACACCTCTGTGGCAGGGTTGTAAAACTGCTGGACAAGGGGAGCCCCTTGGTGGCTGTCACTGCAGCCACTTAACAGTTTATTAACCATTTACTCATTAATACTCAACAGCAGAGGGAAGAGGTACCAAGGAGCATCAGTGTATGCTACTAGATCAGATCAATCATAAATCTCCTTGCTGGGAAGTGAAAAGGAACACCAGCATTACTACCTTGCAGTTAGATTTTTAAAACAGTGTTGAAAGTTGCAATTTATATCTAGCACCTGGGGATGTCCCTATTATTTGAAAACAGGGGGAAAACACCAGACTAACATATATGGAAAACATTAACAATTATGGGATTCCCCTAACATTCATATTGAACTTTGGAACTTGTATGGTACCTGTTACCTATATTATCTCATTTGATTGACTGCTTGATTCATTCAAACATAACCCTACTGGGTACCAGGCAATGTTTTAGTCTCTGGAGATACAGTAAAGAACAAACAGTAAAAAAATCCCTGCTTTGGTGGAGTTTACATTTTAGTAAAGTTGATCCTTGCATCCAGCTTTTGGGGTAGCAATTATTGTTATCTTTTTAATTTGTATATGAGAAGCTGTAACCCCAAGAGAGCATGACTTAACACAGCCACACAGCTCGTGAGCGGCAGATCCCAGGATGTTGAAGTACACGACAGCAAATGTTTATTGAGGACTTTATTTATGTACACATGGCCAGGCACTATCTCATGCTTTCTACACGTTATTAGCTCATGTAATCCTCATAAAGGGAACTCCTGAGAGATGTAAATTGGTAAACGGACTTAGATGTTAACTGAAATGTTGGAGGCTCAAATTCACCCAGAGGCAACTTGGAAGAAAGGCCTGGCAACCCCTTTCCAAAAAACCAGCCATTGAAAAACCCTATAGAGCATAGCTCACCTCTGACACATAGGCAGTCTTCATGAGTTGGATCAACTCAATAGCAGCTGACCTGGTTTAATCCCCATAACAGCTCTACTGGGCAGAATTGTTATCATCCCCAGCTATAAATAGGTCCCTGAGGCTCAGAAGAGATTTTTCTGAGTATTATGCAGCTGGTAAGGGGCAGAGCTAGACTCATGTACATTTACCACATGACCCAGCCCACTTCTTGACATGAACTGTCAAAAGACTAAAGGCACAAACTTTATTCCACGCCTATGCCTGACTTCTTACGAGTTGTTTTTTTTTTAATTCCAATAGGGCAAAGGAAAAAATATATAGATAGGCTAGGATATATTGCCTAAGGCATCTGACTGCTAACCAGAAGGCTGGCAGTTCAAACCCACCAGCCACTCCTGAGAAGAAAGGTTGGGCAATCTACTTCTGTAGTGATACTGCCTTGGAAACCCAAGAAGGGGTTGCTATGAGTCGGATCTGACTCGATGGCAGCACGTTGTGTTTTTGTTGTGTAGGGAGCTCTGGTAGTGTAGTGGCTAAGGCACTTGACTGCTAACCAGCAGGCTGGCGGTTCAAACCCACCAGCCACTCCCCGGAAGGAAGGTTGGGCAATCCTACTTCCGTAGTGATACTGCCTCGGAAACCCAAGGAGGGGTCGCTATGAGTCAGGGCTGACTCGACGGCACATAACAACAACAACAAGGACATATTTTATTTTATATTAGAAATCAGAGAAATAATAATAATAGCAGCAGTTCCTACACCAAGTATCTACAATATGCCAGCATTTTCCAAAGCACTTAACTTTATTTTCTCATTTAATCCCCATGATATTGTCATAAGGAAAGCATTATTTTCCACCTAGTTATAAAGGGGTAGAAACTCTGGCTCTGACAGGTTAAGTAATTTTCCCGGGAGCCTGAAGCTTATAAATAAACGACAGATCCAGGATTCAAACCCAGACTATCAGATTCAAAAGCCCACAGCAGCTGGTCCATTGTATTGCACAGCCCAGTTCATTTTCCAGTTTCTTTATCACTGCCTGGACAATAAGTGACAGATAGAATGAGATTCAATAGCTGACTTTTAAGACCAGTTAAGGCAGTGAAAGAACAAATAGTTCAACACCAACTGAAGTCTACTTTTGTTCAGCAGCATAACTTAAGCAGGGGGAGAAAGCTAAAATATGTTCATTTAAATTAGTTTCAGCCTCACATTCTAAAAATTGAAATCTCAGAAGGAATCCATCAATTTTACTTAACAGCTGAGGAAACTGAGTTGGGATGTGAGGAATTGACTTGCCTGCAGCTTGCTACAGGGCTGGGTCAGTCATCTGGCACAGACTGAAGACGAGGTCCAGACCAGCAGCAGGTGTGACACAGGCAGGTCTGTAGAGTGTTTAATCAAATGTAAGGAGTGGAAGAGAGGAAAGATTATACCTAGTCCCATCTCTCATTTATATGAAGGGACACAGAGACTTGGGGAGCCAAGTTATTTCACCTCATGGAATACTCTGAACCTTGACCTCTACTTGCTTTCCTCCTTGTCTCGTTCACATCACACCATTGCATGAGTCTCCTCACCCCAACCTGCTGCTACCCCACCATCTGCCTGAACTCCAAATCCCCATGCTCTGCTCTACTTTTCCTTTTTCCCATACCATTCATCACTCTACATAGTTCCTGGGTGCTGCAAATGGCTAACAGGTTCGGCTACTATCCAAAAGGTTGGAGAATCAAGTCCACCCAGAGACACTTCAGAAGAAAGGCCTGGTGATCTGAAAACTCAGCCATTGAAAACCCTATGGAGCACAGTTCTACTCTGACCCAGACAAAGCTGCCATGAGTCACAGCATGGAGGTTTCTATCACTCTCCAACATATTATGTAAGTTACATATTTTTATGTTTGTTGTCGTTTCTGAAAGAGAAGGTAAGCTCTCTGCGGGCAGGGGTCTCCAACTGTTGTGTTTCCTGACATACCTCAAGCATCTAGAACAGGACCTGGCACATAGTAAGTGCTCAGTGAATATGTGTGAAATGAACACAGCTGTTAATTGCTTCATCTTGGAGTTCCCATCATCTTGTTGTTGTTGTTGTTGTTATGTGCCGTCGAGTCGGCCCCGAC
>NW_006921770.1:1892020-1953265 GCF_000298275.1 Orycteropus afer afer
TAGGATTGCCGAACCTTCCTTCCAAGGAGTGGCTGGTGGGTTTGAACCGCCAGCCTTCTGGTTAGCAGTCAAGTGCTTTAGCCACTATGCTACCACATCATCTACTCTAGCATATTTTTTAAATGCATTTTATTGAAATATAATTTATGTACAGTGAAATACACAAAACTTAAGTGACATGGGTCAATGTATTTTTATTTTTATTTTTTTTTTTGGAGTGTTCCCTCTCCCTACCTCTCACCCCTGGCAACCAATAAAGTAAGTTTCTCTCCATATATAAATCTTTCTTTGACCCTCCACAACAATTAACTAATACTATTTTTGTCCTTCTGTGATTGACTTATTTCACTCAGCATAAGGTCTTCCAAGTTCATCCATATTATGCAGTGTTTTGCAGAGTCTACATTATTCTTTAGTGCTGCATAGCATTCCATTAACTCTAGCATATTTTTATTGATTCAGTAATAGGTTCAAAGCATGGATATTCACAAGACTAACAGCACAGAATGGTAGTGTATTTCTGATGAAAAATAGTTATTCTTACTTAAAATGACAATATTATTACACAATTCCCAAGGAGGCTTTAATATATCTTTTAGATAAGGGAAATGAGTCATCACTACCATCCCATTTTAGAGATGGGGAAACAGATTGAATTGAGAAGCATTTAATTTAGCAATTACATAAATTTCTGGGCTCCCTGCAGATTGTAAACTGTAAGTTAGAGTCAGTGGCTGCCAAGCTCTGTTCCTTTTAAAAGTTCAAAATGATCCTTTGGCTCATGAAGAATAACTATAACTATTTCAGAACAGGGTATGAATTTTTAATTTACTTTGAATAAAAGCAAGGTTTATATTTGGTGGCAAGAATTTGCTTCTAATACTATGTAATTAAAAGCAATTATTTATAGAAAAAAACACAAGAAGATTTGTATTCTAAAATATTCAATCTCTATTTGCCATTTATAAAAATAGAATAGAGAAATAAAGATGAAACCACAGCTTTCAAATAAGTTAAAGACAGAAGAAAAAAAAAAAAAACCTACCACTGTCTAAGGCTTCTATGTGTATAAAAAGCAGAATGTAGGACCTAGGTTCCTGGGTGCTGTGAAAGGTTTGTTCTTGACTGCCCATCTAAAGTTTGGCAATTTGAACCCACTCAGTGGTGTCATGAAAGAAAGGCCTGGCAAGCTACTTCTGAAAGATCATGCTGTTGTTATTGTTATGTGCCGTCAAGTCGGACCTGACTCAAAGAGACCCCTCCTTTAGGTTTCTGAGGTGGTATCACTATGGAAGTAGATTGCCCAAACTTCCTTCTGAGGAGTGGCTGGTGGATTTGAACCACAGCCTCCTGGTTAGCAGTCAAGTGCCTTAGGCACTACACCACCAGGGCTCCCTAAATAGAGATTATATATAATCAAATAATTTTTCTTTTAAGGCCTTATGATAAACTGAAACCTGCTTTGTTATACTGTCTATGTTGTCGTTATGTGCCATCGAGTCAGACCTGACTCATAGCAACCCTTCCTTGGGTTTCCAAGGTGGTATCTCTATGGGAGTAGACTGTCCAACTTTCCTTCCGAGGAGTGGCTGGTGGGTTTGAACTGCCAGCCTTCTGGTTAGCAGTCAAGTGCCTTGGGCACTACATTACCAAGGCTCCCTATAAAGATTATAGACAGGGAAGACCCATGAAGCAGTTCTATTCTGTAACAGGTAAGGTCGCTATGAGTTGAAATCAACTTGATGACACCTGGTTTGGTTTTTGGTTTAATATCACCTTCGGTCATTTTCAAGAGTGACATAGCTATATGGAGGGCTTTCTGCCTTGGAAACAAGATGCCTGGTATTCTACCAGTTTCTAACTCACCTGAAATAATGTTGTAATATATATATTTTCCCCTGTTGCATAATTAGAATATATGTTCAAAGGCTATTATATGTATAAAAAATCAGAACGAATGCCACCTTAGGTCCCTGGATGATACAAAAGGTTTGCTCCTGGCTACTCATCTGAAGGGTGGCAATTCAAACCCACCCAGTGGTGCCACGAAAGAAAGGCCTGGTGATCTACTTCTGAAAAGATTATAGACAAGAAAAACCTGTTCTATTGCATAATGCATGAGGTTGCTATGAGTTCAAGCTGACTTGATGGCAATGGGTTTAATACCAAAATTTTCATTTTCAAGTTAAAAGTGATCCACCTACATGGAAGGCTTTCAGCCTTGGAAAAAAACTTAGGATGCCTAGTATTCTACCAATTTCTAACTCATCTGGAATATTGTTGGGTAATATATACATTTCCCACTGTTGTACATGTAGTATATATGTTTCAAAGAATATCTAGAAATCAGAAAAAATATTCTGTAAATCACCAAGCACCTCATCCCCTTCATAATTCATTGTTAGCAGTTCACTATCATCCCTTAGGGTCCCCCCATGTATGAGGAACCTCCTACTGCTTGAGTCAGCCCGAGTGAGGCAGATATCTTCTATTCATCAGGTCTCAAGAGGTCTGTGGACTCCCATCCCTACCTCAGTTTGCTATCTTCTCCTCATTCTGGCTGAGGTGGAAGGAGGAAATTAACTTGTCCTGATTTCCAGGCAGGCTGTGTGTACATCAAACTCCAAAATTATGTATCTGAGAAGCCAGGAATCTTGAACTTTCCAGGAGAGGACTGCATTCCAGTCAGCAGCATAGCAGAGCTCTGTACCCCGTAACAGCTTTTCAATGTTACCTCAAAAGTCAGAAGGACTGGAGGTTCCCTGGGTGTGCTGGTATATACTGGCAGCAGGTTCAGTCAATCATTCCTCTCAATGAGTGGAGGTCAAAGAAAGGGAAGTTGGCTAAAGAGCACTTACCTGAGGGTACAGCAGCAGTGCCAAAAGGTACAGAACTAAACATGTCTGCACTCGCTGGAAGTGTCTGAGATGAAGATGGAATAAAGGCATCACCTGGAGTTGCAGGAGTCTGTCAGACAGAAAGAAAAGGACTCATGAGGGAGACCTGGCTCAGTAGTTAGCAAGCATGGGAGGCAGCAGGTGTAGCAATTAAGAGGGGAAGGGGCAGTGAAGAAGTGGGCCACAGAATAGGCCACTTATACAGTGTTTAGACCTTTATTTATAGAATGGGGAAAATGATACCTACACTATAGACCTGCTGTGAAGGTTAAATCTGATCACACACTTAACTGATTCAGCACCAGGTTTAGGCTCATGAGTGCTCAATAAAGTAAGGCTAGGCACATAACAACAACAACAACAACAGGATCATGATGGGGGCTCTGGTAGCATAGTGCCTAAGTCACTTAACTGCTAACCAGAAGGCTGGCAGTTCAAACCCGCCAGCAACTCCTCAGAAGGAGGAAGGGGCAATCAACTTCTCCAGTGATACTGTCTTGGAAACCCAGGGAGGAGTTGCTATGAGTTGGGTCCGACTCAACAGCACATAACAACAACAGGATCATAATTGTTTAGTTTAAGCCCCTATCTCTTGGAGAGTGTTTTCAGGTCATTGAACAATTCCATAATATCTGGCTTTCACCTGTTAGAAATGGCCAATTCAAATTGGCATACACTCACTCTGAACTGTGTGCCCACCTCAGGGGTCGCCATTTAAACTACAATCAATAAACAGAAGCTGTCTAAATGAACAAACCATGCTTAGCAACTGGAGTATAGACACTCGTATCCTGGAGCCTCCCAGAATTTTGCCTGAGTTTTCACTTGCAAAAAGAACTAAGTATTTAAGAAGACAACAAAAAATAATGCCTAAGCAGCTGAAAATTCTACAGTTCCTGACTTGTGCTGGAATTCCCGAAAGGGTTGCTGCATGACCTAGTGGTTAAGGTGAGGAGTACTGAAGTAAAAACATTAGTACTAGTTTTTTTTTTTTTTTTAATGTCCACGTGTGTTTACAGTAATCTTTTGTCTATAGAGAATAAATTTACTCGATACCATAATATCCTTATATTTTTTCCCTTGGAAGAGACTGGGGCAAGCAATTAATCCTCAAACCACGGCAATTAGACAAGGCCATTTTTAGATTAGCAGCTTGTGGGATGAATGGCATTGTTCTAAGGATTATTAAATACCCATTTGGGCTGCGCTTGGGTTCAGGGCCAGAAATATAGCCATAAGCTGCTGTGTTAAGCACTTTTAAATACAAGTCAGGTCAGTGCTGTTCTCTTTTCCCCTATGTGACCTTGGGTCAGTCATGTACCCTTTGTGGGACTCAGTTTGCTCATCTATAAAATGAAGGAGATAAGTTTTGAAGATCTCTTCAGATCATTCCAGCTCCCTAGCCCTGTGTTCTTAGATTCCAAGTGCTTAGGATGAAGCTCTTACTCCTGGGATGGAGGAAAGAATGAGACTCACTAGAGGTGTCCAGCTTCCCTGGGGAAAGATGCTGCTGTCCCCTCCCTCCCAGCTGCTCTGGGCATCAGGTGCTGGGAACAAAGCAGCTGTGTCCAGATTCCCTGTTGGCAGCTGTGGGCAGCAGGGTCTTGTGCCATCTGTCCTCCGTGGTAAGGTTACAGCCTTTTCTCTCTGAAGCACATCTTGCCAATGAACCATAGCACCATCCCTCGGTTTGCACAATTACAGAGTGCCCAGAGGAGCCGCCCCCTCCCAGCAGCTTCAGCTGGTGCAGCTGCGGCTGACTGCTCTCCGCCCACCTCCAGGAATGGGCAGGGAGGGGGCGGCAGGGCCAGCTCGCCTCTTTTCTTTGCAGTGGTTGCAAGGGTTGCCTTTGAATGCATGCCGCTCTCAAAGCATTGGGATGTTGTTTGGTTTGGTTTTGATTCTGTTTTCTTCTTTTCATTTTCAAATTAGGGCTCCCTAAAATCTCTTCTATGAATTGAGGGAGGTGCCCTGGCTAGAACTGTGTGGCTGGGAATCCAAAGCTTCAAGAGTAGCTGGGTGAAATGGTGCTCAGTTACCATTGCTAACTGCTGTGAAAGGGATCACAATGGAAGGACCTGGGCAGAGTGGGAGGAAAATGTGGAACAAAACTTAAAACATAAAAATTACTTGTCTGACAGGAGCTCTGGTAGCAAAGTGCCTAAGGCACTTGACTGCTAACCAGAAGGCTGGAGGTTCAACCCCACCAGCCACTCTTTGGAAGGAAGATGGGGCAATCTACTTTCGTAGTGATACTGCCTCGGAAACCCAAGAAGGGGTCGCTATGAGATGGGTCTGACTCAATGGCAAATAACAACAACTTGTCTGACAGAAACTGGCGGAACTCTGAGACTGTGGTGCTTAGTCAGCCTTCAAGCCAGAATTGAACACACCCCAGGGGCTTAACTTTCAACCAAGCAATAGGGAGGCCTATGACATGAACAGTACAACCAGGGAGGTAGGCATTCCTTAATCAAGCAAAGGAGATCAGAAGAGCTTGCCCAGGGATAAGGCTCAGTAGGCAGGAAGGGATAGGGAAACAGGATGAACGGAAACGGTAAACACAGGGAAGAAGCAGGAAGAGTGTTGTTACATTGTGGGGACTCCAATCAATGTCACAAAATGTGTATGAATTGCTGAATGGAAAACCGATTTGCTCTGTAAACGTCTACCCAAATCACAATACAAAGTTAAAACACAACAAAACCCAAACCAAACAAAACAGAGTAGCTTGGTGAGACAAGGTCATGGTCTGGGAATCTAGGGGGCATGCTGGAAGGGAGGAAGGCAATGAAAAGGAATGGGGTTGGGGAAGAAAAGAAGGTAAGCAGGATGTGGGAAGGGCAGAAAGGGGTAGAGGAGAAAATACTTCTTTGACTGGGCTGCCCACCGACTTCGACTTCTCGTGTGCCAGGCTCTGGGTAGGTGATGACAAATGCCTCATCGTGTTTGTTGTCATGTTGCATATCTTCCTTATATTTCCCAACTAATTGCTGAATGCATGGTCTCATTTATGTCTCAAAACAGAAGTATATATTATAACTCCCCTCTATTTTTTTAATAGCAGAGAAAATTGAGGTTTAGGATTGCTATTTAACTGGCCTAAGTTACACAGTTTGAAAGAGTCAGAGGTGAAATTCACTAGCTGGCCTCTTTAATACAAAATCCATATTCTCTCCACTATGAGATTAAGGAAAGACGGGGAGGGGAGGCAGGGCTCAGAAGGGAGTGCATACTTACGGGGGGAGAAGTTATATCAGGAGGGGTTGACATGTCCCCAAAAAGTTCTAATTGGGTCACAGCCTGAAAAGACAAAAAGAGAACCACATAATCACAAGGAAAGCTGATGCTACTGGACACTGCTTCAAGAATAGCATGACACGAGGGTAAATGTTTCCCTTTTTCATCATGGCTATACAAACAATGAACCCAGTTGGTCATTACCATACTTCCTTATCCCAAAAACAACACATCAGACTGGACCAGAATCATTTCTTCTGGGGACGTTTTTCAGGGCTGAGTCAGGGAGATCAGCCCATCAGCCACCTCCATAAGCAATAATAATAATAGCAATTCACACTTATTTACCATCACATGCCATCAGTGCCCCAGGATATAAATGTGGGAAAGCAACCCATGATTTGTTTTCTTTCAGGAGTGTATGAACACATACAAAATGCCTCCATGTGCTAAGTACAGTAAGATAAGACTTCATGATCACTTCTCAGCCAATGCTCCCAATAATACTAACCCTGAGAGAGGGGACTCATCATCCCCATTTTTACAGACAAATAAACTGAGTTGCATAGAGGTCATATCAAGGGCACCCAGGGCAGGGTTGGAAATTTTGCATGTGGAGCATGTCATAAATTGTAGCCCCTGAAACAGTCTATCTTTAGATAAAACTGGTTGGAGGGGGAAAAAATAAAAAAAAAAACAACTCATAGTATTTAATACCAGGAAGGGCAAAAGAAACAGCCCAGTACATATACTATCAATCACTCCTAGGAACTCCATCACTGCAGACACTGTCTCATCTCTATCCCCATCCATCATATGAGAGTGTTGGGGCAAGGCCAGCCATATCAGCTGAAGAAATCCTTTAAGATATACTTAGAAATTAATCTGCATACACTTCCAGCTTCAGAGACCATGGGGAGTCTATGGGCAGGAACCACATGGCCTGACTTAATGATGAGAAATCTATCGTCACATGCTTTGCACAAACCAGTCCGCTGAGGAAAATTCACTCTACCTCCATCTTCAGATTTTAAATGAGAGCTTCTAAGTTGGGGGACAGAAAAGCATCACTTAATACAAAGGACAGGGAGAGTTTGCACTTAAACTCTGTTTTAACCAGGCCATGGCTGGATCTCGATGATTTGCACAAAGAAAGGAATGTTCCTTTCCACTGACAAGAAAGGGTCAGAAAGGGTCCACACCTGGGCATGTACTTGGGCTCTACCACTTCCAAATGCAACTGCTCAGAGCTGCACTTCCCTCATCTGCAGAGCGGAGAACACAGTATCTCCTTTGTAGATCTGTTGACAAAATTAACAGCACGACTTTTCTTCAAAGTCAGTTTGTTCTTGTTGGGTGCTGTCATGTTGATTGAAACGAACAGCAACCCTGTAGGACAGAGTAAAATTGCCCCATAGGGTTTCCTAAGCTGTAATCATTATGAGAGCAGATTGCTAGGTCTTTTCTTCCACGGAGTTGCTGGTGAGTTCGAACTGCCAACCTTTCGTTAGCAGCTGAACGCTTAAGCATTGTGCCACCAGGGTTCCTGAAATCAGCCTAGGTCTGACTTTTTAACAAAGGCACAAAAGGCTTTTTGCTGAAAGGAAAGAAGCTTAGCCTTGTTAACTCACTTTCAATTCTTTCTATTAAGCTTTCAGATTGACTAGTGGTGCCTAAGGCATTTGACTGCTAACCAGAAAGCTGGAGGTTCAAACCCACCAGCCACTCCTTGGAAGGAAGATTAAGCAATCTACTTCCACAGTGATAGGGGTCGCTATGAGTCGGATCCGACTCCGCGGCAGTGAGTTCGGTTCGTTCGGTTCAGTGGTGCCTGCTATACAGTTGGTGTTGTTAGCTTCCACTGAGTCAGCCCCAAACGTGTGGGGACTTCATGCACAGTGGGATCAGACCACTGCAATCCACAGAGTTTTCACTGGTTAATTTTTGGAAGTAGAGCCAGCCCTTCTTCCTAGTATGTCTTAGTCTGGAAGTTCTGCTGAAAACTTTTAGCATGACAGCAACACAAGTCTCCACTGGCCAATGGGTGGTGGCTGTGCTTGAGGAGCACCAGCCAAGAACCAAACCTAGGAAGGGGGAATCCTACCACTGAACCACCAGTGCCCTGTGGCACACAGTAGGACCAAATAAAAAACCAAACCAAACTCACTGCCATCAAGCCATCCCAACTCATAGCGACCCCTAGTGACCCCCTTTGGGTTTCTGAGGTGGTAAATCTTTACGGAAGGAGATTGCCCAGTCTTCCTTCCGTGGAGTGGCTGGTGGGTTTGAACCACCACCCTTCTGGTTAGCAGTCAAATGCCTTAGGCACTACACCACCAGAGCTCCTTAGGACCATATTTGTTGTTGTTATGTGCCGTCGAGTCAGACCCGACTCACAGCAACCCCTCCTTGGGTTTCCGAGGCAGTATCTCTACGGAAGTAGATTGCTCAACCTTCCTTCCCAAAGAGTGGCTGGGGGGTTTGAACCGCCAGTCTTCTGGTTAGCAGTCAAGTGCCAGTTCAAACCCACCAGCCACTCCTCAGAAGGAAGGTTGGGCAATCTACTTCCATACTGATACTGCCTCAGAAACCCAAGGAGGAGTCACTATGAGTCGGGTCTGACTCGATGGCAAACAACAATAAGACCATATAGTACCCTATAAATATTAATTTCCTTCCCAACATTTAGATGCTAGGCATTGTGCTGGGGACTAGAAACATAATGATGAAAAATGCAAAGTTCCAGCCCTCAGGGAGCTCACGGTCTGGTGAGGCAATCTACTGCCGAGGTGACCCTGTATGTGTCAGAGCAGAACTGTGCTCTGGAGGATTTTCTTTCAATGGCTAGTTATTTGGAAGTAGAATGTCAGGCCTGTCTTCCAAGGTGACTCTGGGTAGACTTGAACTTCCAACCTTTTAGTTAATAGCCAAGCACATTAATGGTTTGCACCACCTAGAGATTCTAGGAAATCTACAGATACAAAGAGTTTCAATGTAATGCAGCAGGAACGGCAAAAGAGGTCTCTGTGGGTGCTGTGGGAGTACTTAACAAGCTCCTGGGGACAAGTTCAATGAAGCCTTTCTAAAGGAAATGGCTGATCTAAATTCTGAAGGCAACAGAGAGGAGGAAGGACAATCCCAGCAGATGAAACTATATAAGCCAAAGAATAGAGGTGCCGAACAGCATGGGTAAAATGACAAAAACAACTCTCAAACCAGTTGCCACTGACTTGATTCCAAGTCATGGCAACCCCAGTTGGTAGAGCAGAACTGGTCCACAGGGTTGTCAAAGCCTTGATTTTTCAAAAGCAGATTGCCAGCCCTTTCCTATGAGGTGCTTCAGGGTGTGTTCAAACTGCCTGCCAATAGCTGAGTGCTTAATCATTTGTGCCACCCAGGGTAGGTAAGCTCTAAGCAGTGTGGTGTGAGCAGTGTGTAAGGGGGAAGAGAAGAACAGGAGAGGTGGCTGGTGAGGTGGGCAGGGGCAAAGCCATGGTGGGACTTGTGTGTTATTTCACATTTTTTTGTCAACTCATTACTAACTTACTATCTCTTACTGATCACAGTCCAGCTGCCTAATGGTAATGAGTCGGTCAGCCTTCAGGTGTTCTCACCAAACCTGGCTGGTCCCTAAACCAGTGTTTTTCTTAGGTATAGCTCCTTTATAATGTTAACTGTGACATCTACCAACAAGGTTCTTTTTATGTTATTTGGTGAAACTACACCAGTCCTTTAAAGCCTCTCCCAATTCATAAAAGGAATAATTCCATTTAATCAATTCAAACAGAGCTTCGGGGCTGCCTCGTGATTGGAACTCAACACTTATAAAATGGCCCACAACTATTTTCAGTGTTAGGAAAATATTAAAATGAAGTTAATAATTAAGTCATACAATTTACATCTCAAATGTGTTGGACTCATGGCACACTTTTACTAACATCATAAATATAATTTATTGGCTAATTTTCTTCTTAAGCACAACTTTTAAAATAACCTTCACTCTTGAGATATAGACTTTCCTCTTGCCACACGATTTTCACTTAAGGATTAAACGAGAAAAACATGCAGAGGCATAAAACATAAGATTGTTATTTCATTCTGTTGGATTTGCTTGAGTTAATTAAATTCTATAGAAAAAAGGGATTCTTAGGCCATAAAATTAAAAATAATTCTAATAACCATATGTGATTGAAAATCTAGAATAATATCTACTTCCACAGCACTCCTCCCCTTGTTAACCCCAATTCTTTTATTTGTAACCTAATAAACCATGTTTCTTCTGATAATATTGTTCTAATTAATCACTTTAAAGGCCTCAAGAGAATAAAACTAACAACTCACACTTGTAAAATACTTTATAGTTTATAATACACTTTCAAATACATTATCATCATGTTTGACACTCACCAAGCCCAGGAGGCTGGCATAGGCATTATTGTTATTGTCTGTACTTTACAGTTGAGTTAGCTGAAGCTGAGCAGTTAAGTGACTGGTCAACAACTAGTCAGCTCAAAGAAGCTGGGACTTGACCTACAGGCCAACCAGCAACTTGTTTATCTATATCACTTTACAATATTTTAGCTAGTCTTCCTAAGCAGTGGAAGTGCAACTCCACAGTATCCTCTAGCCACAGGCAAAGGTTCCTGAGAGGGTTGCCATGATGCACATCCATCCAAAAATTCCAAGTGGAATGTCAGCTCAGGATGCCTACTCACCCTAGACAGAACAAGGCCTTTCACTATGAAAGGCCTTTCATTTCAAATGTCTTCAGGTAGAGAGAGATGTAGCTGTAGGTGGCACATTTTGTTCTATCTTTAACTCCATGGGCATTTTCTAGGCACTGGAAGCTGCCTCCACCAGGGAAGGTGATGAAAAATAGCTCAGAGGGTGAGGGAAACCCCTCACCATCATCACTGGGCCTCTTCCTCCTCTCCAGCCATTCTTTGATATGAACAATTGACCAAAAACCAAAACCAAACACACTGCCGTCAAGTCGGATCCGACTCATAGCGACCCCTCCTTGGGTTTCTGAAGTGGTATTACTATGTTAAGTAGATTGCCCAACCTTCCTTCTGAGGAGTGGCTGGTGGGTTTGAACCACCAGCTTTCTGGTTAGCAGTCAAATGACTTAAGTACTACACCACCAGAGCTCCTGAACAATTGACAGGTGCCCAAAAATATCTGGAATTCAGTATAATTGCTCTTTTAAGTTTAGCTCCCCTAGTCCTTCTGCCAACTAGCCTGTTGCCCCTAAGCTCCTCCTATGGAAAAATTCTGAACCTCTCTGAGATAAGCTGAGATGTCATGGGTTGACCCCCACAGCACATTCTCATAGACCCACTACCTCTGTTTTGGCATCAGGGGTGTCCTGGTCCCTTTCATTCAGAAAATGTGTGGGGCCCCTATTGTGCATCAGATACTGTTCTAAGAGCAGAGGATACAGAGATTAGTAAGGCACAATCCCACTCTGAAGAACACACAGTTTCATGGAAAGGCAGACCTATAGATACGATCCATGTCACGTTATGAAGAGAGAATCACAGGAGAGGCCACTTCAGGGCCTTAGCACATGCTCCTCTTCATACCTAGAACACCCATCCTTGCCCTACTGCCTTTCCCACCCATCCTTCAGGACACAAACCAGAAGTATTTGTTTCCTAACTCAATCTGCACCCCATCCCGCTGCCATTGGGGTATTCCTAGATCTGTGTTTCTCACCCTCAGGTAAATACTGATATCACCTGGGGAAATCTTTAAAAATCACTGAGGGCTAGGTACAGCCTAGTCATCGGGACTGTACAAGCTCTCTAGGTGATTCTAATTTGCAGTCAAGATTAAGGACCACTGTTCTAGCCATGTCCATCAAGTCAATTCTGCCTTATAGCAAACCTATACGATAGAGTAGAACAGTCCCATAGGATTTCCCAAGCTGTAAATCTTTACAGGAGGAGACAGTTGTATCTTTCTCCCATAGAGTGACTCATGAGTTCAAACCCCTTTTGGTTAGCAGCTGAGCACTTCAACCACTGCATCACCAAGGCTCCCACTACTGTTCTCAAGGCTCCCCAAAACATGCTGTACTCCTCTGGGGTCATAATACTTGCCGGCCTGTGAAGTAATCAATCTGAAAAATATTGGCAGGAAACCAGTACTGAATACCAGGGCATAAACTGAGTAAAAACCCTCCCTGGGTTTACTCCATAGTGGGGCATTTACCACATCCTGTGTACGTGTCTGAATTCCTACTATACTATGACATACTACACAAGGCTTATCCTACTCTATCCTGTCCCATTCCATCCCATGCTATACTGTGTTACGCTATGTGCTCCTCAAGGACAGAGGCTGTACCTTCCCTTCTACTGTATCTCCAGCATCAATCAGACTCCCTGGCACATGTCAGGGGCTTGAAAAGTGTTGTTGAATAAAAAGAACAGTTGCTATCTTTTCTTGAGAACACATACTCTCTCTCACACATGTACACACATGCTCTTATTATCTGCCTTCTCTGCAGGGCTCAACAGTCCTCACGTGAACAGTGAAATAGATTCCCCCTGGAGCAGAGCAAGTATCAACCATCCATACGCGCTGAATGAAGGTGATATGGAATGCAGGAGAGTGACCAGAACACCCTCATTTAACAAGAGCCTTCAGGCCTTACCTTTGTTGTCTCAAGAATCTCATCAAAGTCCACCAGTACGTTTCTGTTCTGTAACCACAAGGCATGACTCATGAGCATGAAATGAATGATGGGATAATGACATGAAACAGTTAACCAGACAGGGCCCTTTCATTCTTACCGGGGTGGCTGCAGCAAACCGTTCTTCAAAATCTTCAAATGGATGGCCATTCTGAAAGTGGAAGGGATGATGAATGAGCATGAGGTGAGTGACACACAAATGACATGGATTTATGAGTTTAATGATGACAGTATCTATGGTTTACACTCGCATAGTCTCAGTAGGCGGGAGCTGTTGCCAATGTACTGTGAAAATCCTGGAATATCTTTCTAGCACAGCAGATGATAAAACACAAGCTGGATTAACAAATACAGCAGTGGTGAATTTGTTAGTTTAAAGTCCATCATCCTGCAATTATAAGCATTACTGGCCCAGTCTCAGCAGAAGCAGATTAGAGCACACCTACTCTGGACAGTTTTCTTTTAAAAGGACAAAAAAATGTTATCAAGTGTGTTAGCCAAACTTAACTCTTGGAGAAGCCTCTGAAAAGCTAGGTTTGTATCCACTTTTGTGCAGATTGTCTTTGCTGCTTGAAATGCTTTTGTCCCCATCTCCGAAAACTCAAAGACTGCCAAATTCTTCAAAACGCAGTTTAAAAGTCACCTCTTCCATGAAGCTTTCCTTGATCCTCTGAGCTCTTAACACATTTTCTGTGCCAATACAAACGTGTCACCACTTGTCTATCAGTTTGTTGTATTGTGGTGGCTTGCATGTTGCTATGATGCTGAAAGCTATGCTACCAGTATTTCAAACACCAGCAGTGTCACCCATGGTGGACAGGTTTCAGCTGAGCTTCCAGACTAAGACAGACTAGGAAGAAAGATGAGTCCCTGGAGAAGGCTATCATGCTGGGCAAAGGAGAGGGTCAGTGAAAAAGGGAAAGACCCTCTAGGAGATGGATTGACACAGTGGCTACAATGATGCACTCAAGCATAGCACTGA
Source organism: Orycteropus afer afer (assembly GCF_000298275.1). NCBI lineage: Eukaryota > Metazoa > Chordata > Mammalia > Tubulidentata > Orycteropodidae > Orycteropus > Orycteropus afer. The sequence continues at coordinate 1,905,840 of NW_006921770.1, forward strand.
TTATGAGAATAGCACAGGACTTAGTAGTGTTTCATTCTATTGTACAATAGGGTTGCTATGAGTCGCAACCAAGTTGGTGGCACCTAACAACAATGACAAAATAAAACTGTGAGCTCCCTGAAACAGGGACTATGCCTTATTTACTCCTGAATCCTCAGCAGTTCAGAGAGTCTGGCACATTTGGCAAGTGCTCAAATGCATATAAAACAATGCATGTTTTAAAACTAGCTGGTAAATGGCCAAATCCATTTCTTTTGTTGATTTTTATTTTCTTGTTTATAACATTACATATTTGTGTGTGTGTGTATATATAAAATATTACACATACACACAGAGACATATACCATGTTTTGATCTATATGGAGAAGCTAATTATTTTTTGGATGATTTCCAAGTAGTGTGGCAATAATATAAATCTGCTAATATTGACATTAAAATGGAGTTATGAATGACCATAAATAATTGTGTCATTTCCTAACTTTGACGAGAGCTTCCCTTTGGCAATGGAGGTGTAGAGAAACCACCACCCATAGCTCCATTATACTCCTAATTTACAAGAAATTGCTTTCACCTTGTCTGTAAAGAAAGGATAACTGTTACTTCGCCTCAACCCCAGTTACAGAGGTTCAGGGCAGAGCAGGAGAACCCATTGTGCCCATGCCAACTGCAGCAGGGCCTGCAGGCCAAGCACCAATGACCCCTGTCATCAACTACCCTCTTCCCAAGGCATTGGTTCACCATTAGTCAACTTTGGCTGAGTGGAGAAGCCATCACATCAAGTGACCACATAAATTATTATTATTATTATTTGGCCAGAGGTGGGGAGAGGTAGGGAGACAATATTAGTTTAAGTGATCCTGTAATCTATGGTGTGGCCTAAAAGGTTAAGGTTATGTCACTACATCCTTTATAAATTCACACACTTCTGGGGATTTATGGCAGAGCCCCCACCAACTAGCTCTGGGTCATAACTTTTAATAAAAACATTTTTTAGTGTCCAAAATCTCATTACATCTGTCCAATATAAAAAAGCAAATGGCTTCAGAGCGTGATGGATGAATTAAATAAATTTGAAAAACAGCCTGTGGTGGAGTCTCATAAAACCCCCACCACGCTCCATATAATGAAAATGTGGGAGGATAACCAGTGTCGGCACAGGCCTGTCACTCTCCTGGTGACAGAAGAAGTGGCCCTTGGTGAGGTGTGGAGCTGTGGGATGAGGAGGCAATTTCCATAATTTCAGATGAAGCATGGTCCATGCATGTGAACAAATGCATCTCTTTGATCCTGGCTACACCACCCATCCATGTGATTCTGGACAAGCTAATTAACTGGAGCTTGCTCATCTCTAAAGTGGGAGTGGTCATGATGCAACAAATCAGGTTTATTGAGAGGAGGAAAGCAAAATCTTGTTGGGTGTTTGGCATAGAATAGATGCTCACTCAATAGCAGCTGTTATTAATTCTTCCCATCTTCTTTCTCTTGGCTCATTTTGGCCATGCACGTACCCACATTTTTTATTGGTAGGAAACTATCATTATGTGATATTCAGAAAAACAAAGAGGAAGAAGAAACAAAAAGTCCAGCCTGTGCCCTCTTTAGAAACTGCTCCCCACCAAAAGCACAGGCCAGGTCCTGTGTAAGAGGATGCTCTGTTGCTTCCTGGTCCTGATCCCTCGATCTATTTTTAGTATTTTTTTTTTTTTATTGTGCTAAAATATAAATAACAGAGTATTTGTCATTTCAACCATTTTTAAGACTATAAATCTGTGACATTAATGACTTTCAACATATTGTGTAACCATCACCACTGCTCATTTCCAGATGTTCTTCATCACCCTCAAAAGAGCTTAACACCCATTAAGCAATACCAAAAAACAAACCCATCACCGGTGAGTTGATTCCGACTCACAGCGACCCCCATTGGGTTTCTGAGGCATTAAATCTTTATGGAAGTAGATTGCCCCATTTTTCCCTTCCTCAGACCCTTGTGACCACTGATAAACTTTTGTCTCTGAATTTCCTGTTCTAGGTATCTTATGTAAGTGGAGTCATACAGTATTTGTCCTTTCTCAGTTTAACTTATTTCACTTAGAATAATGTTTTTAAGGTTCATATATATCATAGCATATGTATCAGAAATTTATGGTTTTCTCTAGGGCTCAATCCATTCTTGATCTCATCTTTTCCTTCTCTTCTCTCCTGGCTGCAGTCTTTCCTATCATCCTTGTGGTGTGGTAAATTACATAGTGTGGCTTTTCTAGCCATAAGTCTTCGTAAACTCCTTGGTGGAACTGGCCATGAGCAACTGAGTAGCTCCTGATTGTAAGTTATCCACCTGGGATATTTCTGTTGGGAGCAGCACAAAGTAATTTTCTGGGATATTTGCTCCCTCTCAGGTGTATCGAATTCTGATGTTGGGATTGGTTAGTGGTCACTCTGCCAGGCTCAAAAGGAGCACTTCTAGAGGCAGAAGGAGTCTCTTTGACTGCTGGCTGAGAAAGAAGTGCTGCTGAGAGAAATGCACTCCTGAGAGACATGCATTGCTCAGAGAGAGATGCAAGAGCCATATATTGCTGAGAGAGACATTAAGAGACACGCACTGGTGGGGGACTGTTAGAGACTGTTGGCTTAGAGAGAGTAGGCTGAGAGAGAATGAGCGTGTTCCTGAACTTCAACTGTAACCTGTTGCTTCCCTAATAAACTCCATAATCAGTGAGTTCTGTGTGGCCACTGCAGCAAATTATCGAACCCAGCAGAGAGGTGGTGGGTGCTGTGGGAAGAACAGCTGGTGTCAAGGGCTGGTGAAAGGGTTAGAGGGAGGCAGCATGTCTGGCCTCACAGAATAGACCTTGGGCTGGTGATGGTGATTCTGTCTTCCTCTTATGGGGTTAGAGGAGGACAGAAGATGTGGCTTCCCTGCTCCCTTAGCAATCCTCTTCCCATTCATAACTGATGTTTGTGGTTACCTTAATTTTCTCACTTGGACTCAGTCAGTTCTTGGAGCTCTCACCTCCTGTTTCTACTTGAGACAAAGTTTAGTAAAACCCTTTAGATTTCAGATCCAATCAGTAAGGGTGATCTGTCTACCACAGCACTTTTTCTGGCTCAATTCTGGTCTCATGAGCCTGATCAGAAACCCAATCCCTGTTCTCCCCATACCGCAAGCCTTGCCTTACCCTAAGCTACCACAAGCCTTTTAAGTTCATTTCTCTTAAAGTCTTTTTCTTCCTGTTATTTTTTTTCATACTTGTTATCATGTTGTTGTTGTTGTTCGGAAACCCAAGGAGGGTTGAATACAGGGACTTGAATGCATGTACTTTTCCTCTAGCAAGTGATGTAACAAGGAAGACACATGATAATGAAAACTAATTCCCTTGGAGGTATCTAGAAGTTTATGCTATTACCTTTAAAAACACACACACACACACACACACACACAAAAAAAAAAACTCACTGCTGTCTAGTTGGTTCTGACTCATAGTGACCCCTCCTTGGGTTTTTGAGGGGGTATCTCTACAGAAATACATTGCCCAGTTTTCCTTCCAAGGAGTGGCTGGTGGGTTTGAACTGCCAGCCTCCTGGTTAGCAGTCAAATGCCTTAGGCATTACACCACCAGGCCTCTCCTATCACCCCTGTTGTTGTTGTTATGTGCCGTCGAGTCAAACCCAACTCATAGCGACCCCTCCTTGGGTTTCCGAGGCAGTATCACTACGGAAGTAGGATTGCCCAACCTTCCTTCCGAGGAGTGGCTGGTGGGTTTGAACCGCCAGCCGTCTGGTTAGCAGGCAAGTGTCTTAGCCACTATGCTACCAGAGCTCCCCCTATCACCCCTAGTCAAGAGGAAACAGTCACTTTCCTACTTCTTGGCAGAGAGAGGCAGTAAAAACTATGTTTAGCAATTGAAGAACAAAGGGGTTGGGGTGAGATGGAGAGGGAGAACAGAAGCTATGCTATTAATAACTGATTTCTCTCTGAAGCTGCGGTGTCCATGAGAACTTTCTGTAAAAATGGAAAAGTTCTATGCCCACACTGTCTAAGACAGCAGACAGGCTACTGAGCACTAGAAGTATGTCTAGTGTGACTGAGGATATGGGTTTTTTATTTCATTTTAATTGATTTAGATATAAACAGTTACATATGGCTACTGGCTACTGTACTGGATGGCACAGCTCTAGATAATATATATATTAAAAATTTAAAAAGTAAATGTTTGCCTCACTGGGTACTTTTAAAATGCAAGGCATATGCCTTCCTTATACATTCTCTTCTTTTAAGAAAAACATCCTACATTTGCACTGACTGGGAGCTCTGGTGGCATAGTGCCTAAGGCATTTCACTGCTAACCAGAAAGCTGGTGGTTCAAACCCACCAGCTACTCCTTGGAAGGAAGACTGGGCAATCTATTTCCATAGTGATATTGCCTTGGAAACCCAAGGAGGGGTCAGTATGAGTCGAATCTGACTCGACGACAGTGAGTTTGTTTTTTTTTTTTTTTTTTTTTCCGCATTGGCTGGGAAATTTCTACAGAAGAACTGATATTTTTGCTGTCTAGACAGTAAATAAAATTCAGTTTGCAAAAACAGCAAACTGCCTCTCCTTGATGTAAAAGTGTTTTTCATTGTCTGATCTAAACCAGATCATATATTTGTGGAGCTTTTTAAAGGATGTTGAAATTCATATTTCTAGTGAAAAATCCATGAAGGATCATCATCATTCAACTACAATGAAATCCTATTTAATACCAAAATTTTCCAGGCCTATTGAGATTTGAGACTCCAAGGTCTTCCTGGATTCAATTACTTGATCTTACAGAGAAACTGCAGCTGCTTTCAGGATTTGTCTCTATAATGATGAGAAGTTTCCTCTACTTACTCAAAGTCGGGCCTCATTTTCACAGCAAATGGCTCTTCTTCCCTCAGCTGCCATTTCAGGAGGGTCCTAAAGGTTGTCCAGATCAGGAGTGAAGGAAATGCTTAGATCTTGTAATGAAAGTGACCTCTTCCTTTGAAGCATGCTCACAGATATCCATAAAAGTCTTTAACAATGAAATACTTGTATCTGGCTTGTAAAAGAAAGGATGGCTTGAGCGCCTGAAAATTAAGATGGTTCTCTGAACAGCCTTTCTTAATATACAAGGGGAAAGTCACGATGGGGCTTGGTGGTGAAAGAAATTTGCTGGTGCCTAATCTCGGTGATGCTAGAAAGGTAGAACACAGTGGACAAAAGTCAGGGCACTGAGGTGACCTGAAGGGAATGATGCGAATGAATAGGGGGTTGCTGTGGCTTCTGACTCTTGCTTCTTGACCTTCCTAACTTTAAGCTAATTTCATGAAAACCAATGTTGGCATTTGAGAATACCGGGTACTTCTAGGGGGAGAAATTTGATTTTTTTTTTCTTTTGTATTTTGGGGAAGAGGGAAGAGTAGCAAGAAGGTGGACAATCAACCTTCAGTTCAAGTTGCTGTTCCATCACTGGCATTTCCTTGGGTAAATCTCTTCATCACTCTTAGCCTCAGTTTTTTCCTCTGTGAAATGAGGATAATAATACAGCATGAGTGTGCTGAGAGGAAGAGATGATGTGACTAGTATATATGAAAATAAACAGCACAGCAACTGGCAGGGTAAAATCGCAATGTGTTTCAGTTACCTAGTGATGCTCTGACAAGAACATACCACAAACGGAATGGCGAAACAACAGGGGTTTATTCTCTAACAGTTTGGAGCCTTTAAGTCTGAGTTCAAAGTGTCATGCATTAGGAGCTGGGTGAAAGCCCCTCAACTTTGGGCTTTAGCACTGCCTCCTGCTCCAGGCCCACTAAAGCTGGAGGCTTTTCTTCACTCAGCTGTTGGCTGCCAAGACTGACAAGCCCAAGGTCAACAAGTAAAAAGGCACAGTCTTGATGTTACCAAACCATATGGCAGGCCATTAATTCATGTCCATTAAAAGTCCCAAGGTCAGCAGAGCATGGCAGGCTATTGAACAATGACATGGCTACATACAGGATCAAAGTGTGCCATAAGCTGGAGACCATTCCCAAAGCTGCTGCTTATATACTAGAAGCAGACCACATACCCAAAGCAGCTACTCAGTTGCTCCAGTAGATTCCACCATGGAGCTGAATACCAGTCTCATCATGGGGAGTGCTACATCCAGCTGCCCAGCCACTCAACCAGGCCCAGCCAAGTTGACACACACACTGAAATACCACACAATGTATGTCAGTTTTACTTCCAAATTATGAAAAGGATCATGAAGGAAAGAGAAGAGATGTGAAGACGAGAGGAAGAAAGGGATGGAATAGCAAGGGAAGAAAACAAAAGGAAATCAGAAAAAGGGAAGGAAAGGAAGGAGAGGGGACAGGAGGAAAGGAAAAAAAAATAGCCATGGGATTATTTGCTTTGTAGCTGAGGGTAGACAGGTCCTAGACCATGGTGAAAGTTGGAGAAACACTGGCTCTGGCCAAGGGTGAAGTCAGCTGGAGGAGAAGCTGAGGGTGCAATATGGTCTCCACAGAAATAGACACTCAGTCAAAGCAGGATGCTGCTCCTAGACCTTTTCTCCAGCTTTTAACTTTGCCTAGACTTGAATAAGGAACTCTGGTGGCACAGTGGTAAAAACATCCTGCTATTAACCAGAAGGTTCAAACCCACAAGCTTCCCCTTGGGAGAAAGATGAGGCAGTCTGCTTCCATAAAGATTTATAGTCTCGGACAACCTATGTATGTGGCAGTTCTACTCTGTCCTAGAGGGTTGCTGTGACTCAGAGTCAACTTGATGGCAGTGGGTTTGGTGGTGTGCTTTAGACTGGAATGTTCTGGGACTCAGCCCTATCACTCCACCCACCTCACCTCCTTCCCATTTCTTCTTTCTTTGTATCCTGTATTTGTATTTTAGAACTGATATAGCAACATCCTGTTTTTATGCCCCCAAAAAACAAACCAAACTCACTGCCATCCAGTCGGATCCAACTCATAGCAACCCCTCTTTGGGTTTCCAAGGTGGTATCACTATGGAAGTAGATTGCCCAACCTTCCTTCTGAGGAGTGGCTGGTGAGTTTGAACTGCCAGCCTTCTGATCAGCAGTCAAATGCCTTAGGCACTATGTCACCAGAGCTCTCTGTTTTTAAGTCCAGGTTCTCCAAAACACATCCAATATTTTCCTGAAAATATGCAAAGATGAGAGTGGTATTATTTACAAGCTGATGATGATTATGATTATGTAATGATATACTGTTGTTGTTATTATTATGTACCGTCGCATCAGACCTGACTCATAGCGAACTCTCCTTGGGTTTCCGAGGTAGTATCACTACAGGAAGTAGACTGCCCAAATAAATGCGACCTCACTAACAGTAACAAAGAAAACAGGATGCTCATTGTGATGCCTGAGAAATGATGGTGCCAGTGCTTGGGTGGAACGTGGTGGTGGTGGCCCAGATGGCTGTGATAAGGTGGTGGTAATGAGTCATTCATTCATTTGACATTTATTTATTGTGCAAATATGAAAAGACACAATCTCTTTCTATTTCCTGTGAGGGAAATGGAAAAGAAAAGAGGCAATTATCACTCATTGAATGATGTTATAAATGAGGTCACTCATGTACAGCCTCTAGTATATAATGCCTGGGTCAGAGTTAACGACATGATTCATGCTAGTAGCCATTACTACTGTTGTCTTTATTGTGTGTATTTAACATGTGGAATCAGGAATCTTGTGGAGTTAGGAAGCTGGAAGCAGCAGACGTTTTGATGATGGTGGTAGTAGTGGTGTTGGCATTTGATGGTGATCGTGCTGCTGTCATAAGGACAGTCAGTAGTGATCATCAGGAGAGAGAGGCTACAGCGTGGTGATGCAGGCAGGGACGGGAATGAAAAAGAAACAACATGATTGTCTGGGCATCTCTAGGAAAGCCCACTGGACATGGCCACATGCTCATACATTCGTAGAAGCTTCCTGAGCTCTAAATTCTGGTCTCAACACGTGATCTCATCCCAAAGATCTGATATTTGACAAGGTTGATTTTAGAATTGAGTGGTCTCTGGGTCCCACAAACTGTTAAGAGCTCAGCTGCCAACTGAAAGGTTGCAAGTTTGAGTCCACCCAGATGTTCCTCAGAAAAAAGGCCTGGTGATATGGTTCTGAAGGGCCACAGCCATGACAATCCCAAAGTGTGCAGTTCCACTCTGACACACGTGAGGTTGCCAGGGGTCAGACTGAGCTCAATGGCAACTACTTCCCTCCTTTAGTGCCTTTTTCTGGGGAGAGGACAGGCTGCAAGATGGCCCTGATTCTTTAATGGCTTTTCACAGAATAAACAGACCTGTACAGGTATGAATGTACAGAAAGAAAATAAATAAATAAATAAATAAAACTACAAACCGAAGGGGACTGATTTCCCAAAGCTTGTAATTGTTTGTTTTTGATTATCTGTTCCTCTCTTCCCTCCCCCCTCCTTTTTTTTAAGAATATATTATTCTTTTTCCACACTAGCAAAAATTGAAGGATTTTTTCAAAACTCTTAACAAGGTTTGGCATCAGTTCAGTACTTTGAAGAGGGAGTCAATTAGAATCTCACTAATGTGAAATTGGCTCCTGTCGCCAGCATGACAGGATCGGCACACACGTTTGGGGAGGAGGGTCGGGGCAACTGCTCAGAGAGGCAGTCATCTCTTTCTTTGCTGCTGTGTGTCTCTTTGGAGAGACTACTGCTGCAGTCCAGATGGCATTCAAACAGTAACAAGAAATACTGGATGGAATGGAAATCAAGTGAGAGGAGCAGAGAGGAGCAGTCTGGGTGTGGGGCATACCAGAGGAAATCCAACTGGAGAGATGTCACAGCAAAGAAAAAAAAAAATAGGAGGGCTTTGTGGGTTGCTCTGACAGTTGTTGCGTGCAAAATGTTTTCCTTTTCTTTTCTGGAGGAATGCAGTTTTTATATACTCAGGAGCATTTCCTCATTCACTTCTTCATTCCTGGGCTCAACTCTCTAGACAGTCACTTAATAATTAACAAACTCCTCCTGAACGCCTGCTATATGCAAGGTACCATGCCCACCCAGTCAGGATGAAGATGCTGCCCCTTCCATAGGCTGTAGCAGTCAAATTAGGGGAATTAGTGAATACTCGTTCAATTCAGTGTGAAGACTGTCACAGCAAGGTGACCACCCTGGGCATCTTCATGGAACACGTACCATTTTCTCTACTGCAAGTGCTATTCACAGGACTGGAGGCAATTCCATTGTGAACAACTAAGACAACAGCTATCACTGCTGACTCCTCTGAAAGGGACCACAATAGGAGGTCCTGGATAGAGTGGGAGAACAATGTAGAACAAAACTCAAAATAATAAAAAAGACCATGCTTACTGGTCTGATAGAGACTGGTGGAACACCCAAGACTATGGCCCTCAAACATCCTTCAAGCCTGAACTCACCCCTGTGGCTCAACTTTCAGTCAAACAATAAACAGGTATATATGGTGAACAATAACACCAGGGTATGCACTCCCTAGAACAATCAGCCACAGGAAATCAAAAGGGCAGCACTAGACCAGGGATAAAGCTCAGAAGGCAGAAAGGGACAGGAAAGAAGGACTGGAAATGATAAACACAGAGGAAGTGGGAAGAGTGCTGTTACATTGTGGGGATTGCAATCAATATCATGAAACAAAATGTGTATGACTTGTTGAAATGAAAACCAATTTGCTCTATAAACTTTCATCCAAATCACAGTAAAAGTAGAAAAAAATAGAAAAAGAATTCCTTTTTTATATAAACAGAATTTGACTAGTTTACCCATCACTTGAATTTTCCTCTGATTGCAAGCTGGGGAAATATCTACCTTACAAGAACTTGTTGAAGATTAAAATGGTAAGATTTATGGAAACAACTTAGCCTGGTGCCTGACATGCAGTAAGATCTCCATAAGGGTCTACTCATTTGCGTCATGCATTAAGTCAACAATCCAGTAGAGTGTCCTTTAGCAATATGATAGTTTCATAGCACCTATTTGGTGGCACTTGGAACTGTTTTATGAATTGCAGAGTAGTAGAACTAGAAGGAACCACAGACATCTCTAACATAACTAAAATACATCTTTTTATCAGAGGGAGAAACTGAGGCCTCCAACTTGTTCAAAATCATGGTGAATCATGGTGAAACCCCAAGCTCTCAACTCCTAGTCTAGTTCTTTCCATCTTATCACAAGTCCTCTGACACTTGCTCAGCCCACGAGGAGATAATGCTAAGTCAGAGGAGAGGAACCATCTAGCCTGGCTCACATTTTACAACAAGGTCACTGAGGCACCAAGGAAACCATAGCCCACTCATCTGTAAAACAGTGATGGAAATAGCACTCCATAGGGCTCCAAGGATCCAATGAGGCACTGGACACCAACAGATTAGACGCCAACAGACTGAAAAGCATCTTGAGGTGTGACATACAGGGGAAATCTGGAAGCATATTATCTGCAAATATCTCTGAGTGACCGTACTTTATGTCCTAATTTCACATACCTACTCAATAGGTCTCTCAGTATATTCCTTATTCTTTCAGGCTATTCCCTCTGACTGTATGCCCTTTCCATCCTTACTCATAAGTAAAACTGCACCACATCCTTAGAGAATCAGGTCTAGTATCACCTTTTCTTCAAAACCTTCCACATGCCTCAGTAGACGAGATGGTCTACCTCTGGGCATTGAAGATATCCAGTTAAAATGATGGATCATTTTGTTTCTCCACCACTACCTAACATGACCACAATCTAATATTGTAGAATATATGAGTTATATGTAGGGGAAACTCTCTTTTATTCTTCTTTGTATGTCTAATATCCAGACAGCCCAGTGGCTAGCAGGTTGTTGTTGTTGTTTGCCGTCGAGTCGGCCCCGACTCATAGCGACCCCTCCTTGGGTTTCCGAGGCAGTATCACTACGGAAGTAGGATTGCCCAACCTTCCTTCCGAGGAGTGGCTGGTGGGTTTGAACCGCCAGCCTTCTGGTGAGCAGTCAAGTGCCGTAGGCACTATGCTACCAGAGCTCCTTAGTGGCTAGCATAGAGAAAGAAATTATGTTGAATGAATAAATTAAAAAAAAAAAAAAACCTCTGAATGAATAAATGAATGAACTTGTTTATAAAATATGTAGAAAACCTAACAGAAGAAAGCTAGTGTTAGCATGACTTACCATATACTTATTATATGGTAGTAGTCCATGTCCCATCCCATTGCTGTTGAGCCAATTCTGACTCATAGCAACCCTATGGGGTTTCCTAGGCTGTAAATCTTTACAGAAGCAGACTGCCACATCTTTCTCCCACAGAGTGGCTAGTGAGCTTGAACTGCTGACCTTTTGGTTATTAGCTGAATATTTGCACCACCAGGTCATCCTTAATAGTCCATATAAACTAAACCAAACCCACTGCCATCAACTTGATTCTGACTCACAGTGACCCTACAGGGCAGAGGAGAACTGCCCTACCTTTCTCCCATGGAGTGGCTGGTGGGTATGAACCCGGCCTTTTGGTTAGCAGCTGACGCTTTAACTATTACACCACCAGAGCTCCTTGTGGTTCACATAGTGGGTTTCAAATGCTCAGTATGTGTATGTGTGTAAAAATATGGCAGAAGTTTTTTAAGAACAGGGATATTTTGCTTTTCTACCCCTTCTAATATCTAGGTGACATTTAAATCTCAGCTCTCCAGTCCTTTATATTAGTGATGTCCATCAGCAGTTCAATGATGGCAGCCAATCTGAGACATTTCTCTCTATATGAAGTCTAGTCTGATCTTATTACCATCCATGGTTGCTAGCAACTGGTCAAACAATTGTATTCCATTGTTCATCTTCTTAAACTTAATGTGTTGAAAAGAACTCTTGATATCCCCCAAACCCATTCTTTCCTTGTCTTCTGAATTCTGAAAAAGCCATTGAACCACACCTACTCAAGCCCCTGAACATACAATTTATACTTGACTCTGATCTTGAGATCTGAATTTTCATTGAGAAATGTTGGCTCTTATGTGCAGATCATATCCCAAATCTGTCTATTTCTCTATATCTCCTCTGTAGCATTCTCTCTTTCCTAGACTATTCCAAAAGCCTCCTTCATGTTTCTATTCTTGTTCTTTTGTTTATCTCCCACAGAACAAAGTGATCCTAAATAAAATAAAATAAAATAAAAAATACCAGATCAGGTAACTCCACTGCATAAAGCCCTCTGCTGTATTCTCCTGTCCCTGGAATAAAATCCAAACTCCTTACCAACGTCTCTATGGCTACAGCCAGTCAAGATAGTTCATATCTCTCTGAATGAACCAAAACAAACCAAGTATACCAGTCAACTTGGACTCAGGGTGCCGTCATGCATTGCAGACTAGACCTCTGTTCTACAGGGTTTTCAAGGCTGTGAGTGCCTGGAGGCAACTCATCAGGCCTTTCTTCTGATACACCTCTGGGTGAGCATGAACCACCAAACTGCTCTTCCCGTCATCCTCATAATCTGGCCAAAACTGGTCTTCTCTCTATTCTTCACCTACTACTGCCTCATTCTTTCCTCAAGGCCTTTGACCTTGCCTTTCCTTGTCCTTGGAACACTCCTCACCTTGTTGGTTGCTTCTTCAATCTTGTCTCCAGTATCATTTCCACAATGAGATGTCCTCTATTTATCTACGTATAGAAGCAGCCCCAATTTTCTTCACTTTGCCCTGCTTGTTTATTTGGAGTACTATTACTGTTTATCTATTATTTATCTATGAACAGTCTTCCTCTATGTAATATAAGCTTAGTGAGAGACAGGACCTGGTCTGCTTTGTATAACACCCTTGCCTAACACAGTGCTTCTTGACACATTTCACTGCCGTCAAGTCAGATCCCACTCATAGCAACCCCTCATTGGGTTTCCAAGGCAGTATCACTACTGAAGTAGATTGCCCAACCTTCCTTGTGAGGAGTGGCTAGTGGGTTTGAACCACCAGCCTTCTGGTTAGCAGTCAAATGCCTTAGGCACTATGCCAGAGCTCCCATCTTGACACACAGTGGACACTAATCATTATTTATGGAATAGATGCTTAGAGAGAACAATGAATAAGCAAATAGAGACTCATTCTAGGAGGTGCCTTGCAGCACTGCAGAAACTATAAATTAAAACAAGAACAACTTTGTGCATAATACTGCAGGGACAAGAGAACTACATGTTGGCATCAGTGCTCTGGTTCCTTTTCTTGCTTGTTCTTTGGGGCTAGATACCTTATCTCTGAGAACTGGGTGGCTATGGCAGGAAGACAGCATATTTGATGAGATCTTATCAAGGACACCCCAAGAGAGACTTCTTTTTACCTATATATTTGTTATTTCTATTCTATGAAACTCTTAATTAACAATAATCTCTATCTCCTTGGCTAAGGTACAGATGGTTGAGATCATTATTTTTGGTTTTGGCGAAACTCATAAATATAATAGTCCATTCTGGTCTGAAAAGGAAAGACTGGGCCCAGGCAGGGGTTTACAGGGATATAATAATACCAGCTAATATTTAGATGGAACTTCCTTTGCATACACCAGACACTATTTAAGTGCTTTCATGAATTAACTCATTTTAGTTCTTATAACAAATATGGGTTGCTATCACTCTCCTTATTTTCAGGTTCATAAGGAAACTGAGGCACAGAAGGGTTCATTAACTTACCCAAGGTCACAAAGGTACTAAGTGGCAGAGCTAAGATTTTTTACCTAAGTGAGATAGCTTTGGAATATATGCTCTTAAACAATACGCTATAGTGAAGAGAGAACAAAAGGTCTAAGAGAACCTCTATTTTAAGAAAAGGGTAAGTGGTAATGGTTCTGGAAGGAGTAGCCACAGTGGGCAGTTAAGGAGCCTGTCTTGTTGTAGTCCCCCTAATCCTCTCTGGAGGACTGTGGCCAGACCACATTGTAAAGTGTCATCACTATAATAAGGGAGGCTAGAATTTCCTTGGTGACTGTAGAAACAGCAGCAGCAACATATAAAAGACTAAAGAGACATGGCTATGCAATTTAAAAATACAGTAAAAGGGGTGGGAACACAGAACACTGGGCTGACAGTATGCAATGATAGGAAGGAAGAATAACACTAGAGATAAGGACAGCACTAACGCTAACCCGCTGGAGAGAAACATGATGGTATGCTAACAGAACTCTATGATAGGTAGGAAATGAGAGGTTGAGAAGGCAGAAGGTGTTGCGAAAAGTTAGAGTAAATGTCACCTTAACATGAAATAGTTTTTATGCACAAGTAGAAATGCAACCAGACTTCATTTTCCTCTGTCCTTAGCATCTCAACTTCAATGTTCTTATCCATAAAATGGAGAAAATAGTACTTTGTTATGGTAAGTAGACTAGATAAACTTAATTGAGCATCAGAATCATTTGGGAACCTTGTAAATCTATATAAATGCCCCCAGGCCTTACTATTATGGACTGAAATGTGTCCCCTCAACATAGGAAGTGAAGTTGTGGCCCCTGTACCTGTGCATGTTTTTGTTATGTTAATGTGGCCATATCAGAGTCCAGTGGGTCTTAAAGCTAATCACTTCTGAGTCATAAAAAGAGCAGATCAGACACAGAGACACACACAGGGGGAAGAGCTATATGATGACAGACATGCACAGCAGATACATCTATAAGCCAGGAGCTCCAAGGATTGGTGGCAACTACTAGAAGCTGAAATAGACAAGGAAGGACCTCCCCTAGAGCCAAACCCTGAATTCCAGCTTCCTGTCCTGTCAGAAAGGACCTCTGGTGGTATAGTGGTTAAGTCATTTACCTGCTAACCAAAAGGTCGGCTGTTTGAACCTACCAGCTGCTCCACGGGCAGAAAGATGAAGCAGTCAGCTTCTGTAAAGATTTATAGCCTTGCAAATCCTGTGGGTCAGTTCTGTTCATCTGTATAGGGTTGCTAGGAGTTGGGATTGACTTGATGGCAGTGAGTGGGTGGGTCTTCTCAGAAAATAAATTTCTGTTCTTTAAAGCCATCCCCTTGTGATATATATATATATATATATATATATATATATATATATATATATAGGTTACATCAGCACTAGGTAACTAAAACACTTACCATACCACCAACTTTGTGGGTGAGACCCAGGAACTTGTGTTTTTGAAAGCCTCACAAATGACTGCTTTATAATACAAGTGTTCAGAATCACTGTAATCAACACTGCCTGTCCAGCACTTAGAATACTCCTTGGCCCCTGGAAGTGCTCAGCAAATATTAAGTTCCTTAGCTCCTTTCTAAGTCATTGCAAAGACAAGTTATGCATGCTTTGCGTTGGGGCTATCACTGATATATGTTTTCTTATTCCCCATGATCATTCATTTATCTCTTTCTCCTCTTTTTAGACTAGAGTTTGTTCATTACTCCTCTGCAACCACTAATAACAGCAGTTAGGGAGAAAGAAAGAGCCTCAACATGATGATTTATCCAGAAAAGCTGAATTACTGTACCAAGAGAGAATGAGTGTCAGCATCGATGGATATTTATGGGGAAACTGTATATTATAGCTCTGCTCGTTAGTGATGCTGTAGTTAAGGTTCTATGAATGTTAATGATCTGTATTAGAGGAATAATGATAGACTCACAGCAGCAGCCGCTGCAGTTAACACACCCCTGAATCACATTTTCTTACCATGTAACAGATACCTAACTCATCTAATTTATGTCCATTGAAGGCCCAAGCACGCATCAGGACACCTGTATCTTGGAGGTAAGATGTAGCTGCTTCCATGTACATAGCAAGACTGGCAAAGAGTTTCAGAAACAAGATGGACAAAAGCTTCCTGCCTTCTTCTTGGAATCTCATGGATCTAGTTTTAGAGGCACCTTGGCCTAGTGGGGAGCACATAAACAGGCTTTGAATAGGGTGCCCCTTCATCCTGTTTATGCCTATTGTCCTGACATACTTGTTAATAGCAACCCCTTTTTCACTTTCAAAAGTGGCCCAGTTTAGATGATAAACTAGGTCATCCTCGTTTTAGAGTCAGAGAGAGGTGGGTTAGATTCTTAGTTGTGCTTCTTCTAGCTGTGTTAAGTGATAGAATCTCTCTGAGCTTCAATATCCTTAATGGCATGATGGGATAGAAGAGATCTACTTCTTTTGGGTGTTTGGAAGAGTGCATTAAGTGTCTAGCACAATTCCTGCCTTGGTGTGGTATTCAACATTTGGCAGTTACAGTCAGTTGTTTGTAATCCTCACCCCATAGCCAGGGCCTTGGTGCTCCCCTGCAGGTTCAGCCCCAACTCAGGCTCTTGAAATTGGACTTAAATCTTGTTGACATTGTTGCTTAGGAATGGAGAATTGAAGGCACTCAAGCTCCATACTCTATACACCAATCTTTCTTTCTCTAGTAAATTAAAAGCACTTTAATGTCTGCGCCCTATCTTCCTCATTCTCATAACTCTTCAAGTACATGGTACCATCCTTTGTCTATAAAATAGCTCAATAAATATGGCTACCTTTACTGAATACTTACTATGTGCCAGGTGCTGTTTTAAGTATCTTACATGCATTACCTTATACAATCCTCAAAATAACTCTTTAAGGAAGTTATAGACAGTCATTATACTAATTTTAAAGATGAATACACTAAGACATTGAAAAGTTTAAATATCTCATTCAAGGTCACATGGTTTGTAACTGATGGAGCAAAATTTCAAACCAAAAAACATTAGACTTCAAAGTTCACACTCTTAAGTTCATTACCATGCTATCTACCAATTACTGTGTACCTACTCGGTGCCAAATGCATTATCAACTGCTTTACAGTTCTTCCCTTATTTAATTTTCACAATAATCTAGGAAAGCAGTTCTCCCCATTTTGGTAGCTGGTCACTAAGAATCTGAAAGGTAAAGCAACCTGCCCAGACCCATGTAGCTAAGAAGAGTAAGAGTCTGGCTCACTTCAAATTTCATGCTCTGTCTGCTGTTTTGCTACCTTGCAAACAGTAGGCTCCCAAGCTATATTTATGAATTAAATTATAGAAATGTAATGTCTCAGATGGGAAATAACATGTAAGGTGTCCTTATCTGTCCTCCTAACTTCTCCCAGCCATGGAATTAAATAGTGGGTTGTTTTGTGCAGAGGTTTTTACATTACTCTCTGTAGGTCCTCTTCCCCTCTAGAACCCACTATCTTTCAGAGTGGGTTGGGCATGGAGAGGGCTTCCAGATGAGGAGACTTCCAGGCTCCAACCCATCTTCAACCACATCTCTTCTTTGGTCTGTTTATATCATGCAAGTTTAATTCAAATAAAGATTCCTCAGTTAAAAAAAAAAAAAAAAAAAAAATGAAGACTACTCATCCAGGGAACTAGGGGCAGGTATTTTAGGATAGGAATGGAATGATGATAACTGTTTCATCAAGATGTGCTTTATGCTAACACACAACTGAGCAAACAAGACATGAGGCAACTACATACGTAACCACTTATCCCTTTTCACAGTTGCATTTGTAGAAAACAAGTTTCAGGAATGATTTAACAGTGAGCTGTCTACAACTCAGTTTGACTCCATTAATGATGGCCCAGTTTTTCAACTTTGGAAGAAAGAACCAGATATCATTTAAAGTGATAATGTGACACAGCCCAAATTTGAGTCATGGACTGGGAACAGAGAAGAAGATCAAAGGGATTACTGCTGTCTTTGGCAAGTATCTGAAGACAGCTGATGGAAAAGGGTGATGAATGAACATGCTTAGAAGTTAAGAGAGAGAAAACAATGTATATGGAAATGATGGGGTCTATAAGGGAGAAGAAGATGTTTTGGGGGTACAGTGGTTAAAGTACTTGGCTGCTAACCAAAACATTGGTGGTTTGAACCCACCCGCTACTCACCAGCTGTTCTACAGGAGAAAGATGATGCACTCTGCTTTCAAAAAGATTTATAGCCTTGGAAATTCTATGGGGGCAGTATAGTAGAGGAGACAGGGCACTTAGTCTGTGTCACCTAGTTACCTGATCTTCTAAGGCTTTTCATTTTGTTGGTAGCTTAGGCTCCACCTTCCTCATCAGCATGGTCTTCTAGATTTATGCCAATCGTCCACTTGAATTCACCCTGATGTACCTCACTCCCTTGTCTGCATAGCCTCACCTCTTGTCTGGACCCACAGTGATTCTTTCTTGCGTGTCCCTTATCTTCTTTGTTCAAATATATTCTTGCATTTGATCTGTATCAGAGGGGGCTGATCCTTGTAAACTACATTTCCTAGGCTCCTCTGCCAACCCATTTCCACTTAGGCTAGGGCAACAGGAAGCAGCAACGGATGATGAGAGGAAGGGAGAAGCAGTGTATTTCTTCCATGCACTCTTTAGGCAGGATTTCTGGCAGTGGCTGAATCTCTTCTGGGGTTTCAGCTTCCACCCAAGAGTTCTTTCCTTCATGGTTCCAGTTGCCCCTGGGCAGCTACCTCTGTGGCTCCCTGTGGCAGTCTGAGCTCCTATGCTCTGCTAACACAACCTCCTTCCTTTGTCCTTCTAGCCCTAGGGACAGTAGCAACTTTCTACTAATACTCCTCTAGCCTACCCTACTGTCCTTTCATGGTTTTCAGTGTTTCCAACACTTCTGTTAGAAATGATACCGGACACAGCATGATGGAATTTTGCAAGACTAATAAATTATTCATTGCAAATACTTTTTTCAACAACATAAATGGCAACTATAAACATGGACCTCACCAGATGGAATATACAGGAATCAAGTAGACTACATCTGTGGGAAGAGACAATAGAAAAAGTCAGTATCGATAGTCAAAACAAGGCCAGGTACTAACTGTTGAACACACCATCAACTGCTCATATGCAAGTTTAAGTTGAAGCTGAAGAAAATTAAAACAAGTCCATGAGAGCTAAAATATGACCTTGATTATATCCCACCTGAATTTAGAGACCATCTGAAGAACAAATTTGAAGCACTCAACACCAAGGACCAAACACCAGATGAGTTGTAGGAAGACATTAAGGCCATAACACATGAATAAAGAATAAGGTCATTAGAAAGACAGGAAGGAAAGGGAAGACCAAAATGAATGTCAGAAGAAATTCTGAAACTTGTTCTTAAACAGGGAATAGCCAGAGAATGGAAGAAATGATGACATAAAAGGGCTGAACACAAGATTTCAAAGGGAGAGAAGACAAAGTAAAGTATTAAAATGAAACATACAAAGACTTGGAGTTAGAAAACCAAAATGGAAGAACACACTCAGCATTTCTCAAACTGGAAAAATTGAAAAAAAAATTCAAGGCTCAAGTTGAAATACTGAAGGACTCAATAGGTAAAATACTGAAGGACAAAGGAAGCATCAAAAGAAGATGGAAGGGTTTATACTAGGTAGATACACTCCTTGGAGAGAATAATAATGGGAGAATAGAAGGGTTATGTATGAACAGAGAGACAGCTTGGGGGCAGGAGTGCATGGAGGGAAGGACACAGGGAAGAGGTAACTATGGGAAGGAAGTGGGAGGGGAGTTGTTGCATTGTAGTAAATTGTAGTCAATGTCATGAGACAAATTGTATGTGAACTGCTGTATGGAAAGTGAATCTGCTCTGTAAACTTTCACCCAAATCACAATGAAAAATAAAGGAAGGGATACACCAAGTTATTGTACTAAAAAGAATTGGTTGACGTTCAACCATTTTAGCAGGTAACATATAATCAAGAACCGACTGAAAGAAAGAAGTCCAGGTTGCACTGAAGGAACTGGAAAAAAACAAGGCTCCAGGAATTGACAGAACACCCATTGAGATGTTTCAACAAATGGATGCAGTGCTTGAGACATTCACTTGTCTAAGGCAAGAAATTTCAAAACTAGTAGCAGCAGTACATTTTCAGGAAATACTAGAAATTCAAACTGGATTCAAAAGATGTGGAATGAAGGATACATCGTTGCTGATGTCAGACAGATCTTGGCTGAAAGTGGAGAATACCAGAAAGATGTTCACCTATATTTTATTGACTACGCAAAAGTATTTGACCATGTGGATTATAAATTATGGGTAACATTGCAAAGAATGGGAATTCCAAAACACTTCATTGTGTTCATGAGCAACCTATACACTTCATTGTGTTCATGACCAAGAGACAGCTGTTCCAACAGAACAAGGGGACACTGCATGGCTTTAAATCAGGAAAGGTGTGTGCCAGTGTTGTATCTTTTCACCATACTTATTTGATCTGCATGCTGAACAAATAATCTGAGAGGCTGAACTATATAAAGAGAAATGTGGCATCAGGATTGGAGGAAGATTCAACAACCTGCAATATGCACATTATACAACCTTGTTTGCTGAAAGTGAAGAGGACTTGAAGCACTTACTGATGAAGATCGAAGACTACAACCTGCAATATGGATTACACCTCAACATAAAGAAAACAAAAATCCTCACAACTGGACCAATAAACAACAACAGATAAATGGAGAAAAAACTGAATTTGTCAAGGATTTCGTTTCACTTGGATCCACAATCAATGCCCAAGGAGGCAGCAGTCAGGAGATCAAATGACGTACTGCATTGGGCAAATCTGCTGCAAAAGATCTCTTTAAAGTATTAAAGAGCAAAGATGCCACCTTGAAGACTAAGGTGTGCCTGACTCATGACATGGTATTTTCAATCTCCTCACATGCATGTGACAGGTAGACAATGAACAAGGAAAACCACAGAAGATTTGATGCATTTGAATTATGGCGTTGGTGAAGTATATTGAATATACCATGGACTGCCAGAAGAATGAACAAATCTGTCTTGGTAAAGTATAACTGGAATGCTCCTTAGACATAAGGATGGTGAAATTTCATCTCCTATACTTTGGTCACTTGACTGCTAACCAGAAAGCTGGCAGTTCAAACCCACCAGCCACTCCTTGGAAGGAAGGTTGGGCAATCCTACTTCTGTAGTGATACTGCCTCAGAGACCCAAGGAGGGATCGCTATGAGTCGGGGCTGACTCGACGGCACGTAACAGCAACAACAACATACTTTGGTCATGTTACCAGAAAGGACCAGTCCAAGAAGGATATCATACTTAGTAAAATAGAGGGTCAGCCAAAAAAGAGGAAGACCATCAATCAGATGGTCTGACACAGCAGCTGTGACTATGGGCTCAAGCGTAATGATGATTGTGAGGATGGTGCAGGATCATGTAATGTTTCATTCTGTTGTCCAACGGGTCACCATGAGTCAGAACAAACTTGGTGCCACCTAACAACAATAATGACAACAGTTTGGCAACTAGTTCTTCACATTAAATTCTGTTTATTAAATCTTGTGGCTTGGGCTCTGTGTTCCGGACTCCACACTGATAGATACTCTTAGATTGTTTCATTAGCCACTTAATGGCCTCCCCAGCTGACAAACCACCTGCCACTGGCCACCAGTGTGACTTTCAGAAATGGAATTCTATTAGTGTCAATACAGTACTTGCAAAGGAGCTCTGGTGGTGCATTGCCTAAGGCATCTATCTGACAGCTAAACAGAAGGTTGGTGGTTCAAATCCACCAGCCACTCCTTGGAAGGAAAATGAGGCAATCTACTTCCATAAAGACATACTGCCCTGGAAACCCAATGAGTATCACTATGAGGCAGAATTGACTCAATGGCAGTGGGTTTGGTTTTTGGTTTAGTTCAATACCTGCCAAGTATCAGTGGCTTTTCAACAAATCCCAGCTTCTCAGCTCCACATTTAAGGCTCTTACATAGCTAGGGCTGGCTTCCCTTTCCATCCTCATCTGCTCCCAGGAAGGCATCTTGTTACCCCTGGGATAAGCCAGCTTTTTCCAGATCTGAGTGCCTCTAAACATTCTTTTCCATCTTCCTAAATGATGTTCTACCCTTTCTCCACTGACAAACTCCCATCATCTTTTACCACATGGTATCCCTGGATGCAGATTTCACTAAACTCTCTCATGCAAACCATACCTCTCCTGTGCTCCCATATCAACTTGTTTCCAGCATTTTATAGTCCTGAGTGTATTGAGTAGAGGTATTTTTATATATCTTTCTTGAGACTCTTAAAACTATTAAGCAGCCTGCCTTATTCATTTTGATATCCTTTGTGAATAGAACACTATCGGGAAGTTGGGAAATTCTTAGTAAATGTTAGTCAAATGAATGAATGAACGAATGGAAGTTGTAAAGAAACTCAGATAAAAGAAGCACTTTCTGGCAATCAGTGCTATAAAATTACAGAAGTAATGAAGATCTATCACTGCAAGTAAGCTAGCCAAACCCAAACAGTCAGGAACATCCATTAACATCTATCACATATGGCTTGAAGGATTCCTACACTGGCAGGGAGGCTAAACCAGATAACCTATTCCTACTAACTCTAAGATTTTAGGAATTGATGATTCTATCTCAGGACAATTTTTGGTAAAAAGAGCAAAAATAAAGTTCACCCAAAAAATATCCAAAGGGTCATCTTCAATTTCATTTGTGGGAATGTGTAGATTCAGAATTCTTCCCCTTACTTCAGGGCGACCTCTTCTTGTGTGACATCTATGTTAACTGCGCTGCGATAATTATAATTTCTCCACAATGTGGTGCTTAATGAGGAAGTGAAACTGACAAATGTTCAGAGTAGATTTAATCCAATTATGCAACATCTTGATCCAGATTTCTAGCTGAAGGAAAAACCAACTGCTGAATTGTGAATGAAAATTTATTTGCCATAAAAATGGTGGGGGGAGAGTAGAGAACAGTTGTCCAAAAACTTCTGCTGTTCTTCACCTTAATGGACTTCTACATTCACAGCAGAGAAACGGAATTAATTCTAAGGCAAGGACAGTTAACCAGACACTGATTGCTGTGGGACTGGGTCTCATATAGAAACACAGAGGACATTTGGAAAATAGTAGGCAGGAGTAGTAAAACGAGAAGATTTCTGATCTGTAGTGCTGGCAGGCATTCCGTGAGATTTATTCTTGGGGCTATAAACATCGTTTCAACATCCAGGATGAGGGGAGCAATGTGCCAGGCAGAGTGGGGTTGCAGGGATGATTGTAAGCTGGGCCTTGGCCTCATAGAAGTCAGTCTCCTGGAGGGGAGAGGTGCATCCAAACAGCCATGGAGTGCTGGGCCTTGTGAGACCTCAATGGACCAGTTGCTATCTCGTTGATTCTGACTCATAGTGATCCCATGTCTGCCAGACTAGAACTGTGCTCCCTAGGGTTACCAATGGCTGATTTTTTGGGGAAAGATTGCTAGGCCTTTCTTCCAAGGCAACTCTGGGTGGACTCAAACCTCTAACCTTTTGGTTAGCAGCCAAGCATGCTTACCATCTGTACCATCCTTATGAGGGACAGGTGCTGATATGAAGAGTTTAGAAATAATGAGCAATGGGAGACAGGAACTGAGGCATGAGTACAGATTCCGATTATGGTGAGTGAGGAGATGGAGGGTTCTATATTTTCTTTGATCAAAAAGGCAGTATGATTTAGTGGGAATGTTGTGCATGCCTGAGTCAGTAAAACTGAGGGTTCAAATTCTGGCTCTGCCACTTACTAGCTTTGTGAGCATAGGCAAGTTACATGACTTTTTTAAACCCTAGTTTCCTCCTATGCAGAGACCCTGGGTGGTACAAATTATTAGCTGCCAACTGAAAGGCTGGTGGTTCAAGTCTACCTCAGAAGAAAGACCTGGTGATCTACTTCTGATTCGGCCATTGAAAACCCTGTGGGGCACAGTTCTACTCTGAAACACACGGGGTCACCATGGGTTAGAAATCTATTCAAAGGCAACTGGTAAACTGGTTCCTTATACATAAATGACACCTACCTGGTAGCATTGTGACTACTGAAAAAGATAACCTGAGTACAAAGCCGAGGCTGTCCAAGGCACATAGCAGTTACTCAATAAATTCTAGCTGCCTTTTCACAGTTAAGTCAGACTTAAACTCAGTATATACAGTTAGGGGATTGGCACAATAAGACAAAGAAAGAAACCAAACTGGAGGCTTTAAATCCAATCATCTAATTATCAGCTTCTCCCAGTGTGGTTCCTTGTCCTCCACACACATCAGATAGATTTACCATCCCGATATTCAAACTCCCCAGATAGACATTAAGGAGGAACATGTTGTCTAAGCAGCTAGTCTGTGCCCAAAACTCATTCAATGAAAGGATTTTGTCATAATACTTGATACATCTCTTTCCATCAAAAGCACCAAATACACAAAGCAATACCATTTACTGTTTGTTGGTATACACTTCAGAGTGGACTACTTAAAAGCCAGAGTGATCAAGCTGAAAACAGGAATGATACCTTGAGAGAACTGAGCTTGGCAACTGATGTTGGGAGCAAGATTATGAAGTCAGTGCTAAACGTACCTAATGAATATGGGAAAAAAATGGAATGTGAGAGTAGATCAATCATTGTGAGATCCTCTAGTACAATCACCAAAGAGCCCTGGTGGTACAACAGTTAAGCATTCAGCTGCTATCTGGAAGGTTGGTGGTTTGAAGCCTGAGCAGCTCTGCAGGAGAAGAGCTTTGGCAATCTGTTTCTGTAAAGATTTCAGCCTAGAAAACCTTATGGAGCAGTTCTACTCCAGGGTCGCTATGAGTCAGAGCAGACTTGGAGGCACCAAACAACAATAGTATAAACACCTTCACAGTATGTTGTTGTTATTTGCCATCGAGTTGGACCCAACTCATAGCGACCTCTCCTTGGGTTTCTGAGGCAGTATCACTATGGAATAGATTGCCCAACCTTCCTTCCGAAGAGGGGCTGGTGGGTTTGAACCACCAGCCTTCTGGTTAGCAGTCAAGTGTCTTAGATACTATGCTACCAGAGCTCCTATTATAGGATCATTCATCTACTGCTTGAATACCCCAAGGGGCAGGGCAGAGACTTCACAACTCTGATAGCCTGTCTTTCTTCTGGAAATCAGGCCAGATGATCTGAAATTTATTTCTTATGTTGAGCCCAGATTTGCCCTCCTTTGTCAAATACCTTAGATGTTTTCTTAGTGATAAGACAGCCCCTAAAATAATTGGAGAAAACCAATAGATGCCATCCCTAAGTCTGTACTTTCCCAGGGTCTCATCAAAGCAACCTCCTTTTCACAGAAAATGCTTTCACACACATTGCCATGTTAGCCACATGAGGGCCCCCAGATGACAGTGGGATAGCCGTCATTTCCATTTTCCGGATGGAGAAAATAAGTCTCAGAAAGTAAAAGTGATTGACAAAGGTCACATCCAGCATGAGCAAAGAACCTCGGGAGGGTCTGATCGTTCCTTTCAGTTTAGCAATCTGTATTTAATCAGAAGGAAATTAACGCTGAGTTCCAAAGACCAATTTGACAATCTGTGTCCTCTGCATTTACCACTCTGCC
Organism: Orycteropus afer afer; assembly: GCF_000298275.1. Taxonomy (NCBI): domain Eukaryota; kingdom Metazoa; phylum Chordata; class Mammalia; order Tubulidentata; family Orycteropodidae; genus Orycteropus; species Orycteropus afer. The sequence continues at coordinate 1,931,209 of NW_006921770.1, forward strand.
AAACTTTTAAGAATCTCTCATCTGATGGCCAAAAAAAGTTCTGCTAGAATCCACTGACTGGTTATTACTGATAATCAGAAAGTCTTTTATGTCTAATCCAATGACATAAAAGGGTTTTCAACTGGGCAATTATAAGGTGAAGGATAAAAGAACTTTTTTCAGCCATCAGAATGTCATGCGGGGGAGGGGCGAGGAGATGAAAAGCACTGGTATTTCTCATAAGAAAATGACATGAATCACTCTAAGGTGTAGGTCTGTGTCATTCTAATAGTTGACTACGAAGATTTAGTCTCAACCAAGTTCAGTGTGGTGGTGCCTAATAAGCCCGGAAATAGGCACTTTAGTAGTCTGTGAATAAATATACCACTCTGCCTGTGGTCCCAGTGGGGAACTAGAATTGTGTCCAAAGGGTAACAGAGTGCAAAAAGCACTGAATACTGAATGCAGTGATGGAGCTTCACAGACACCTCCTCTGCACTCAGGACTGTGCATTTCTGTCAGTCCCAAAGAGGCCAGGTTCTGAACCTGTTCAGCATTAACAGCTACTAAACATGAAGACTGCCATATTATCCCCCTTCCTGGAGATGGAAACTGATGATAAATTAATCAGCTCTGAGTGCTGCTAAGTAGAGTTAGTATGGGCTCTGGAGTCAGCAAGATCTCAGTGATCTGCCCTAGAAGGTCTCCTATTTGTGCCTTTGCCCACTGAAATCCTGTTCATGCTTCAAGACTTTTTCTCAAGTTACATTCTCCTTCTCAAAACCTCCCTGTATCTCTAGTCATTTAGCATGCCATGTCAGCAAACATTAATGCTATTGCCTTTTAAAGAGCCTAACATAAAAATATACCGGCGTATTTAAAATCGTGGAATCCCTGAGTGGTGCAAATCTCAATGTGCTTAGCTGCTAAAGGAAAGTCTGGCAGTTGGAGCTCACCCAGAGGTTCCTTGGAAGAAAGGTCTGGTGACATACTTTTGAAAAAGCAATCTCTACTCTGATACACATGGGGTTGCCGTGAGTTGGAATCGACTTGAAGGCAACTGGTAGGAACATTCCATCGTTTTAAGAATCCATGATCTTTCGATGTGCAAGTCCATTCCTATTTGGTGGCCCTGACATTCTTTGATTCTGATATTCCATGCTGACTGACTCCAAGATTATAAGACTCAGGGGTCAATTTTGTCTTCACTGTTGAATCTTTTCTAACATGCCCCATGTTTGACTAAATGTTTCAGAAACTTTGTTCAATATTAGATGCAAAAGATTATAAACATGCTGGAAGTCCCTGGAGGATGGAGCAAACAGGTAAACACTTGGCTGCAAACAGTAAGGTTGGCCACACATATGCCTCAGGAGAAACACAGAAGAAGGGTCTGGTAATCTACTTCTGAAAAACCAGCCATTGAAGACCCTGTGGAGCACAATTCTACTCTGACGCATCTGGAGTTGCCATGAGGTGGAATTGACTCAATGGAATTGCTTTTAGTGTGTGTGTTTAATGAGGGAGCAAATGGCAAGGTCACAGTAGGTACTTTCGGGGCACACGGTTCCCTGGGGAATGGGTACTCATTAGAGAGGTGGGAAGCTTGGAGGGCAGGAAGATTTCAGAGCAAGGAGGGGCAGAGGGTATTTAATGTACCTCTTGGCTGCTAACTGAAAGGTGGGTGGTTCAAACTCACCTGGCATCTCTGTTGGGGGAAAGGGCTGGTAATCTGCTCCTATAAACATCACTACCTAGAAAACCCTATGGGGCAGTTCTCTGTCAGATGGAGTTACTATGAATTGAAATTGACCCAAGAGCACACAACAACAACTGGGAAGTTGAGGCGAGTGGAATCAACTTTCCTTTATATATACCATTTCCTCCATGAAAGTACCATGCAAGTTAGAGTTAATAACCCAATTTTATAAATGAGAACTCCGAGACGTGGAGGGGCAAAGAAATGCACCAAAAGTACTACCAGTAGAAAGCGCAGAGGCTGACATTCATAAGAGGAGAAGCTGAAATTCCACCTTGCAGCTGGCTGTCTCTACACTGGAGCATGTGTTCTGGACAAATTGTCTCTCTTAGGGTTTTAGAAATGCTGAAAGCAGCTCATGGAAAAGCCAGAACTATCAGATGGTTCCAGGATTTGGGAATAGAAAGTTGGCAACTCACTCAGATAACACAGATAATGTCTAAGCAAAACTTCTAGTATGTGTAGTTAATGATTATCTTTGAGTCAGAAAAACTGGGAAAGGCCATTAAAAGAAAGGACCAGCCACATTCATAAACTCCTTTACAGCATGTTGTTGTTGTTGTTGTTATGTGCTGTTGAGTTGGCCCCGACTCATAGAGACCCCTCCTTGGGTTTCCGAGGTAGTATCACTACGGAAGTAGGCGTAGGGTCATTCATATACATATTCAGTATTCCTAGAGAGCTTTGTTTTACCTGCCTTTCATATACCAGGCCCTAGGCAGGCTCAGAAGCTCAGAGGGTAAAACAGAAGAAAAATGATTGCAACACTGTGCAATGAGTGCTATATGCAGCAGAATGATAGGGTACGGGGGCACAAAGACAACCTTGGTCTGTGGATACCATTTGGAGCAGAAGTCCAGAAAGTTTTCCCTGAGAACACAAGCTTGAAGCTACTCTGGGATGTTGGGAGTAGACTATGGGGGGAATGGGGGAAGGTGCGACTCCTTTAAGAAACAGCAGAGCTCAGTAGGGCTGGGCCACAAGGGGGCACAGACTGAGGCTGGGGCCTGGGTGTTTTGTATGTCAGGCTAAAGAGCTGCGACTCCTTTTTTTTTTTCCTCTTTTTAAGGTGGTATTAAACATGGAGAAGGTGTAGTCAGACTATTTAATAAATTCACAAAAACCAAGGCAGCAAATGGAACATGTTTCCTCACGTATCTAAATCTATTAGGGGCAAAGGAGGCAATTTCGGCACAAATTGAATTGTAGGGAACTGTGTAACGGGGGGCCCCACCAAATTGAAACACAGAAAGCAGGCCAGTGTCTCAGTGACAAAGGGGCTTGATTAAATATAAAGGCCTAGGGAGAAAAACAGCTTTTTTTCCAGCACTGCCACACTGCAGTGCATGTTCTCTACCAAGTTTGGGAAAAGGGGCACACATTTGAATATGCTGTTCCATTAGAACTAACCTAACCGCTCCTTGGAAGGAAGGTTGGGTAAACTATTCCCATAATAATACCGCCTCGGAAACCCAAGGAGGGGTTGCTATGAGTTGGGTCTGACTTGACGGAACATAACACCACCACCACCACCACCATTAGAATTAATAAGCACTGGACTTTGGAAGCAATAGGTAGGTGGGTTATGGTGGTTTCAAATACAGGCAGCAAATTAGAGAAATGGACATTTACCAGGAAGGAATGCCACTAGGGAGAAGGGGAGCAGGGGGCATGGGAGGGTAAGACTGGAGCAGGAAGACACTCAAACCAGACAATGTAGAATCTCAGGTTTGGAAGGACATCAAGAGCTTATCTTGCCCATCTACCCACTAAATGTTTGAACAGGGGCACAAAGACAACCTTGGTCTGTGGATACCATTTGGAGCAGAAGTCCAGATAGAACCTTGATAGTTTTTCTGACAAGTGGTCTTTGTGTCTCTGTTGGCCTAGCTCCGGTGACAGTGAGCTCACCATCTCATGTGCCAGCTCACTGAGTCCTTGAACAGCTCTATCAGAAAGGTCACCTCTACTGTGAGCCAGACTTGGGTTTCCTGCAGTGATACATGCTGGTCTCAGTTCCATGAGTTGGCTAACATGGAACTAGTCCCCTTCCAGGTACTCTCCTGTGGAGACTATTTCCATTCCTTTCTTTTCTCCAGGCCAAATATTTATAGGTCCTTCAGCTACTCCTCATGGGATATAATTTTAAGACTCCTTATCAATCTTATCTTAAAACATGCAAGTCTGTCTTTGTACCTCTGGAAGTATGGGGTCCAGAACTGACAACAATGTTCCAGGAAGAACCATTTTAGCTTTAGAACAGCTCTGTTAGGGGCAGAGTCAGGACTCTTGAGTGTTGGCTTGACTTCAAAGTCTCTGTTCTTTCTACACATTGTTGAGCTAAATGAGATCAACAGTAACTAGAAGCCCTAATTCTTATTGCATATGCTAAGGCAGAGTCACATGTGTCCCTGCTCAAGGGCCTTTAGTGGTTTCCCAGTACTGGCTGAATTATGCATTGAAGGTGCCTTCACAGTGCCAGCTGGAGAGCCTACGTATAGGTTCTAGTCTAGCACTGACTTGGGGTATCACAGAGGTGGTGACTTTCCCTTTTGTCTTAATTCCCTGAGTCCCACCAGCAGTGGCATTAAAAATGATTCTTATTGCAGTGAGCCTCTGGAGTTCTCTGAAAGCTGACTAAATATGGTCTTTCTACAATGTTCTTTTCCATTGGCTGGGCCATTATACACACCCAAAGCCCCTACTAGTCTTTGTCCTTTGTCTTTCTGAAGCTTCTCAATCACCTTCACATTAGATGGGCAGCTCTCTTCCTAGAACCAGAGACACTGTCTCCTACTTGTCCACGTATGTTAAGTTCCTATCCCCTGGGTCTTCACTGTCAACATCTTTATCTATATTAAATCAGGAGACTCAGGAAGAAAAAGAAGAGACACATGGATGGAAGGTCTCCCTCATTCATTTATTCATTAAAAAAAAAAAAAAAAAAAAAAACAGGCTGTTGCTCTCTCAGCCCATGTTTTGCACTGGAATTCCCAGGCTTGTGGAGAGAACCCAATACTCTGAGTCTGTTCTAAGGGAAAAGAGTTGGGGCAAAGGAAGAACTGAATGAGGCCGAGGGGCTGGAGTGTGTTTATTGCACAAGGCCATACATTCACTGAACAAACTTATACTGAAGTTGGCTATAACTGGGACTATAACAAGCTATAACTGGGACACCTGAGACCTTGAATCCCTTAGACCCAGCCATTTACATCATACAACTAACACATACTATGGGTAAGAACTTCATTCCACTTGGTAGCCTTCCTTAGCCCCTAATTTCTGCCTTGTACTTCCTTCCTTCAGGTTCACTGAAGAGCTCCTAGCCTACATGTCAAAGCCATATGGGTTGTGATACTCATTCTAGAAGAGGATTTCTCTTCCTTGAGTTGTACATGCAGTCTCAGCATGCATGCCACATCCCAGGAACCTGGCAGAGGAGAGAAGATGTACTTACACTTACAGGTTGACTTTTTGGCACATCATAAACACCTTCTTTCTTTTGGCTGGTGGGAACCTATGGAAAAAGCAAGCACAACACAGTCAAAACTCCACTTTTAAACAACAGAGCAATCAGCCTTCAACTCCACGCTAGCTGAGGTGTGTGTGTGAATGGTCCTGAGGCAGGCCCATTGCTAAGGGGCTGTTCTAACTTTGCAAGTCATGCTTTCAGGTAAAGTGGATGAAGAGACAGTGTGTACATCATTTAATGATCATGTACAGGGCTTCCCTGCCACTGGGATCCTCCCAGAATCACAGAGTAGGAAGCTGCAGAGACTGCAGGGAACATGAGGGGGAAAAATCCTAATTTTCATCAAAGATAAAAATAAAACCCAGGGAAAGGGCATGAATGGCATGAAAACATGGGGCTAGAATCAAAAAGATCTTGACTTTTTTCTAACATTTATCTGTACCTTCCTCATTCCTTCTGTCCTTTCTCTTCCTTCCTCATCTGCTGGTCTTGCTAAACCACCTGCTGACTGTGCTACCCTGAGCAGGTCACTTATCTCCTCTGAGCTTCACTATTCTAAAATGGGCACTGTCGGCTCTACTTCTCTCTCAGGTTATTAAGAGGATCAAATGAGAAAGTGGATATTAAAAGGATAAAAAACTATTAGGCATCAAAATACTATAAAGGGCAGAATGGTAATTACTTTTGTGATTGATACATTATATGAATACATACATTAGCATATTTTACGATAACAACAACACACTGTTTATTTTTAATGTGCCAATCCAGGGCTTTGCACCAAAACATTCTAGACTAGAAGCAATCATTAGTAGTTGGTCCTTCCCCAGCAACCGCCACACCTGAGTTCCCATCTCCATTATAGGGATCAGCCAGAGGTGGCTGTATAACTGTCTGATAATGTATCTTTCTTTCCATCAGAATGGAGTTCCTTAAGAGCAGGCAGCATTACTCATTCATCACTGTATTCTGATGCCTTGATCAGTGCCTAGTACCCAACAGGCACTCAATAAATGTCTGTTGAGTAAATATGCCCAAGAGGAATATAAGAAGAAGTGAAGAAAAGGCAGAAAAAAAAATGTATTTGTTAGGTTTGGACCAGCTAACAGTATTATTCTTCTAAAATAATTAAGAATTGGAACTTATTCCTGGAGTCCCTTTATTCTTTTCACTATCATTTAATTTAACATGTTTACAATAACCCTAAGAAGTTGGAATTATATTCTCCATTTTAAATGGTAGAAAGTGAGGCTCAGAGATGTTATGAAAATTTGCTCAAGGCTTCAAAATTATTAAGTGATAGGATCAAACCAAGCTCGTTTGAACTATCAGACATGACATTTATTATAAACAGTATGAGCCTACATTGACTGGACACTTCTTGTGTGTCATGCACTTTTGTAAACATTTATAGTTTACAAATATTCTCATGTAACCCTCAGGACAAATCTCTAAGGTAGAGACTACAACTGTCCTGGAGTCCCTTGGTGTTACAGTGCATATGCTCTGATACTAAGCAGAAGGTTGGAGGCTCGAGTCCACCCAGAGGCACCTCAAAAGAAAGGCCTAGTAATCTACTGCCTTTGAAAACCCAGTGGAGCACAGTCCTACTCTGTCATACATGGAGTTGCCATGCATTGGAACTGACTCAACAGCAACTGGTTATTTACAACTGTCCCCATGTTGTAGACAAAGACACTGAGGCCTGGAGAGGGTCAGTGAGCAGAGAAGTTAGGAATCTGAACCCAGACAGTTTGCCTTTTAATTGCTAAACTATACAGGCAGCCACTTCTTACTACCCTTCCCACCGGTACCACTCTTGTTCCGGGTGCTTCTTTTTCTTTTGCCGTCACACACTGTATTCCCAAAAGCTCTTGCATATCCTTGCAGAAAAGAGAACTATGAGTGAGCTTGGCTGTGTTTTGAAGATGCATTCTCCAAATTGCTCTTTTAAGCCCCACTTTGCAGGTAGCCAATGAAGAATGTAATTTCTTTGCTCTTGATAACTGGGCTCCATCTAAAAGAAGTCCTATAAGAATGCCTATAGAATCCTTGTTAACGAGGGCCAATAAATTACCAGCTCTCACTTTTGTTTTTACTAGCTCACCCTTTCCTGAGCAAAATGAACAGCATCCCGTTCCCGGTAATTCACTGCTCACTACGGGCACTTAGCACAGTTGAACCGCGGCTGACTCTCAATTATCCCTGCAAATGGAGAAGCAGTGGGATGGATAAACCCAAACTGTGCATAATTGAAAAAGCTTTACACTTGGCTATCTCATGGGTGAGATATCAATCTGCCTGTTTGTCCTTTAAGATTTATCTCGGCCAGCACATCTTCCTGAAGCCTTGCTTGATCTCTTGCCCCAGTCTGGAGCCTTTCCTGTACTGTTTTGTAAACTCTGATGCATTCTTCCATTAAAAAATAAAAGTTGCTGAGTACCTGTTATGTGTCACGTACTATGTTTTGCCTGGGATGGCGGTGATGTCCAAGACAGATATGGTCCCTGATTTAACAGAGCTCCATGTCTTGCTGAGGGAGATGGACAAGTAATCAGGCTACTGAAGTTGAGTGTAAAATGTGCTTTATCTGATCTTTGATGTTATCACACCACATTGTAACTGTCTGTCTGTTAGCCTGTAGCCCCACTGTACTAGAAGCTTGTGGAAGACAGGGAGGATATTTTATCCCTCTATCCCCAGTGTGTCATACTTGCTGTATTGTGTTGTTATTGTTAGTTGCTGATGAGTTGGCTTTACTCATGGCAACCCCATGTACAACAGAACAAAACGTTCCCCAAGCCTGCACCATCTTCCGGATTACTGTATACTCGAGTCCATTTCTGTGGCCACTGTGTATTCTGAATGTCTTCCAACCTAAGAGGCTCATCCTCCAGCATGTATTAGACAATGTTCTGTTGTAATCCATGAGTTTTCATGGGTAATTTTCAAAAGTAGATCACCAGGCCTTGCTTCTGAGCCTGTCTAAGTCAGGAAGCTCCACTAAAACCTGCTCACTATAAGTGACCTTGCTGGTACTTGAACTAATGGTGGCATAGCTTCCAGCATCACAGTAACATGGCAACCATCACAGTATGACAAACTGAATGGACTTGCTCTGTAAATATTGGTTAATCAAAGAAATGGCTAATCACCAATCATTTACCACATGTGTGCTGAGGGCAAAATACTGGCAGAAATGCTGAAGGGATGAAGATAAAAAAGAGGCATGGTTCTGCACTCACCTCTGACTGAGTTAATCCATCCATCTACAAAGGCCATTTCACTAACACAATGTTGTAGAGTGATTAAGTTCTAGAATGGAAGCAACATGGAGAGCTGATTCCTAATCTTGGCTCTGGCACAGGTTGTGTGACCTCAAGAGTTCACCTCTGTTTCTATACCTAGTTATGTGAGTATCTAAGGCACTGTCTATAAATTCCTTGAAGTTGGGGACCATGCCATGATTACTACCATATCCACATATGGCTATCATAACCCACTGCTGTCGAGTCAGATCCAACTCACAGTGACCCCACCTTGGGTTTCCGAGGCAGTATCATGATGCAAATAAATTGCCCAACCTTCCTTCTGAGGAGTGGCTTGTGGGTTTGAACCCTCAGCCTTCTGGTTGGCAGTCAAATGCTGCCAGTGCTCCACAAATACTTTTTGAACGAACAGCTTAATATTTGTAAAAATGCTCTGCAATTATACATTATACACTGTACATACAAAAGATAGCTCATCAACATAATAATTAATAACGTGGCACAGCAGTTGAAGGGTGTGTTGGGTGGCATGGGGTTTTTGTTGTTACTTGCTGTTGAGTTGGTTCCACATCATGGAGACCCCATGTGTGGAGAGTAGAACTGCTCCTTAGAGCTCTCAAGGCTTGACCTTTTGGAAGCAGATGGCCAGACCTGACTTCTGAGGGACTTCTGGGTGGGTTCAAACTGCCAGCCTATCAATTAGTAGTTGGGCACTCAACTGTTTGTGCCATCCAGGGAGTCTGACATGGGGATAGAGACTTACAATTTTAAAATAACAGTACTTGAGACATCTTGAGTGATTAAAGATGATTTTTGGATGACTGAACTTGGATAGTGCCCACTTGGAAAACTCAGATCTCACTAACATAAGAAGCTTGATAAGGTATTAAAGAACACTAGATTTAGAATCAAAAGCCCTGACCTTGGGCACATTCACCCACCCACTATCATTGAGTCCCTTTTGACTCATGTTGTTGTTGTTATGTGCGGTGGAGTCAGATTCGACTCCTAGAGACCCCTCCTTGGATTGCCGAGGCAGTATCACGACATCACTATGGAAGTAGATTGCCCAACCTTTCTTCTGAGGAGTGGCTGGTGGGTTTGAACCACCAGCCTTCTGGTTAGCAGTCAAATGCCTTAGGCACTATGCTACCAGACTCACAGTGATCCCATTAGGATGTAGCAGAACTGCCCCATATGGCTTCCAAGGCTGTAAATCTTTACAGAAGCAGCCTGCTTCCCACAGAGCAGCTGGTGGGCTGGAACCACTGACTCTTGGTTAGCAGCCCAGTGCTTTAACCACAGCAGCGCCAGAGCTCCAGCATACAAATTAAGGGAAGTTGGTTTTCTCATGTTTAAAGTGGTAGTTATCATCGCTGTTCTTCCTATTTCACTTTGGTACTGGAAGGGTTAACATTAAGTGATTTGTAAAATGCTTTGTACTGTGAAGCTCTGTATGACCATGGATAACTTTTTCTGAGCACTCAATGCGTAAGTATTATTATTATTAAAATAGTTTGGAAAGGGAGACACTGACCTCAAAGAGACCTTACATTTATTCAACGGGCTCTCCTTCCGTTCTGCTGGGATTATAAACAGTAAAGTCAAATGAGATTGCTGCCTCTTTCTGGACTCTGACAAGATGAGGTGAGCAAGTTGTTTTACTTCACTTAAGATATGATCGTAAGATGTCTTAAGCAGTGTTTGATTTTGTTAGGAAGGAAAGGGAATTAACATTTACTGAGTACCTACTATGTACCAAGTGTTGTTTTTGTCACCTCTTATCTGCACATCTTTTCTAGGTGCAGATACTCTCTTCATTTTTGAGCCCCAGGCATTGAGATACTGAGGTTAAATGCTTCACCCAAGGTCACAGGCACAGTTAGAGGATTAGGTCTCAGAGATGTTTACCTGATTCTACAAATCAGACAGGAATAAAGTCTGAGACCATCCTGGGCACTGCAATTCACCCAGAAGGAATATATATTGGATACAATGCCTTTTGAAAAAAAGAATAATGAGGCTCCTGATAGCAGCTCCTTAAAAGCCCAGCCTTATCTTTAGGCCCAAGAGCTTATCTCTTGTTAAGCAAATTGTGCCCCAGTGGATTGGCTAAAGAGGAGAGGAGAATGACCAGAGGCTTTTCCAATAGGTGATAAAATATTCATTCCCTTAAATGGCATTTTCCTGTTAATGATAGATGGATAGACAGGAAGATGGGGGGCCAGAGCTGTTAAGATGAATGTGATTTTTAGACAGTGACTTGATGGCTGGCACGAAATCTAATTGTGAAGTTCAAAACCTGAGAATCCTGAGCTGAAAACATCCTCGGATAATAATCTGAGTTAGTTATTTATTTAGCTTAATAGACTTATTTCTTTATGAAAGTTAGGTGTGCAGGTTTCAGAGTCAGAGAGACCTGGGTCTGAAGGACAGTTCTGCCTCTGGCTGGCTCTAAAGCCCTGGGCAGAAGCCGTGTCTCTGTGAGCCTCACTTTCTTTGTCTGTAAGGTGGGAGTAAATGATTCTAATCACCTGGGGTGGTTGTGAGAGATAAGACAATGCATGTAACTCCCCTACTCACAGAGCAGCCCTGCAATCGGCACTCAGTAAGTGTTAGCAACACACACACACAGGCGCACACAAGTTTCTAAGAGTCTTGGTGCCATGTAAAACAAGCCAACATTCTTTTCTGAATAATCAGTCTTACGGTGAGATACTAGTTGCCAAGAGCAGGAAATAGCCTTGCTTGAGAGATACTTTAGCCTTATTCACTCATTTTATAGTTGAATAAACTGAGGGCCAAAGAGAGCAAAAAGCAAAAAAAAAACAAAAAAAACAAACCCACTACCATCGAGTTGATCCCAATTCACAGTGACCCCCATTGGTTTTCCGAGGTGGTAAATCTTTATAGAAGTAGATTGCCCATCTTCCTTCCACGGAGCATGAAATGAGTTTGAACAAGCAACCTTCTGGTTAGCAGTCAAACCCCTTAGGCACTGAGCCACCAGAGCTCTTTAAAGAGGGAAAGGCAGTTCACAAATTGAAGGAATGGTTGAGCTTGACCTAAGATCTCAAATCCACACACCAGACACTATATTGTGATCCAAGATGATGCCTTTTCTTGGCATTTTATTTGTACATTAGACTCAGTTAGAAGACGTACCTACAGTTGACTTTGTTTCATTCTCACAATGACATGTAAATTAGAGAGAAATGGTTGCCATATTTTATAACTGGAGAAACTGAGTCTCAGAAAAGGCAAATGCCTTGCCACTATCACACAGCCACAAGTAACCGGTGACAGAGCCAGAATGGGACTCAGCTTCCCCCCTCCTAAAGCAGCTCTTCCCAGCACACTAGGCTGTCCCTGCTACACCAGACCCCCAGGGGCCATGAAGGGAACCCTGCCAACTACAGCTTAAGTCTGGATTCAGAAACCTATTTATTTATTTATATTTTTAACTTTTTATTGTGATTTGGGTGAAGTTTTATAGAGTAAATCAGTTTTCCATTCAATAATTCATACATAGTTTGTTTCATGTTACTGATTACAACCCCCACAATACATAGTCTCATCCCACTTCTTCCCTACGCTTCCCATTTCCATTCTTCCTTCTCTCCGAACTCTCCCTGCCTTTTGAACTCTTTCCTCAGGCAAATGCTGCCCTTTTGATCTTGAATGGTTGATTTTTCTAAAAAGTGCATACCTCCCTAGTGTTACTGTTCATCTTATAAGCCTGTCTACTGCTTGCCTGACGTGGTAGTTAAATTTGTTTGTCAACTTGGCTGGGCAGCTGGTGGTAGTTACGCCTCATAATGAGACTGGCAATCAACTCCATGGTGGGATCTACCACAAGCAGCTGAGTAGCTGCCTTTGGGATGCAGTCTGCTTCCTGTATATACAGAGAAGCCTTGGGGATAGTGTCTAGCTTATGGCACGCTTGAACCCTGCATGTAGCAGTGTCATTGTTCAGCAACCTGCCTGCTCTGCTGACCTTGGGACTTACAACGGACTTGAATTAATGGCCTGCTGTGTGGTTTGGTAACGAGACTGTGTCTTTTCCCTTATCAACCTTGGGTCTGTCAGTCTCAGCAGCCAGAGCTGTACCCCAAGGTTGATGGGCTTTCACCCAGCCCCTAGAGCCTAGCACTTTAAACTTGGACTTAAAGCCTCCAAACTGTAAGAGAATAAACTCCTGCTTGTTAAGGCCATCCATCCCATTTGTGGTATATTCTTGTCAGAGCGGCACTAGGTAACCAGAACACCTGAAAAGTGAGCCACAAAAGTGAGTTCAGTGCTAGGCCTAAAGGTGACTAAAGGCCATAGTCTCTGGGGCTTGACCAGTATCTACAGACCAGCAAGCCTGGTCTTTCTATGATTTTCAGTTTTGTTAGATGCCTCATATTGAAAAGCCTATCTTTATTTTAAAAGGCTATCTCTCATCATAAGATGACTGCTTAATGGTTCCTTTGGCCTTATATTTAGACATTGCAAGGTTGTACTTTAAAAATCTGACACTGAAGACAAATACAAATTTTTATAGTGAATATAAAATGGATTTTTATAATCTTTGTAAATGATGATTTTAAACAAAATCTCAAAGCATAACTTTAAACTTGCTTAGAATCTAGATGGACCCAATGGATAGAAACACTTAGATGATTATTCTACAAGGGTGGTTTTCATTGAGTTGCTGGCATAATTAAAATTATGTTTTGGTCATCTGAAATTCTATGTATTTGACAGAAATTGAAAATATATTGTACTTTAATTAAACAATACTAGACTACAAGTGGAGTGTTTGGGTAGTGCAAACTGTTAGTGTGCTTGGCTGTTAATCAAAAGGTTAGAGGATTAAGTCCATCCAGAGATGCCTTGGAAGAAAGGGACACTCTACTTCTGACATATTGGCCATTGAAAACCCTATGGAGCATAGTCCTACTCAGACACACATGAGGTCACTATGAGTCAGCATCAATTCAACGACAACTGATGGTTTATGCTACGAGCACCACGAATAGCGGTAGTACCCACAACAAAGTAAATTAAGAAAATTAAAATCACATATTAAATTTTTTCCTTCTGCCAGCAGTGTTTATATTACAAGCTAGGACTAAAATTCCAATTAGTGAAAAATTAGGAGCTATCCTATTTGTCTGTTGTGCTGCTGTGCTGCCGCTACTCAAAGGCTGCATGGTAAGGCAGCATGGGGAGAGCGTGGGCTCTGCTGTCAGATGCACTCTTGGTTTGCATCCTGGCTGTAACTTGTTCTACAACCTTGAGGAAGCTATTCAACTTCTCTGAGCCTCAGTTTCCATATAAAAATAGGATCAAAATACCTACTGCACAGTGTGTTTGTGAGAATTAAATGAGTTTAATAATGTGTTCAGTGTTCTACACATAGTAGACAATTGTGAATCTAATTTACCTTCTCTTTTTTGGTTTCTTTTATTCAGTTAATATTCTCAAAGTTGTTTTCAAAAAGCATTTTTGAATTTGCACTTTATTTCTCAGTGGTGGAGCTGACTTCTTTTAAAGAAATATGATAAATTATTTTGATAAATAAGAAACCCAGCTGTATATGGACAATGACCTTCCAAGGTACAACTTAATAAAACAGAATGTTTGATTTTTCTGTCTACTTAAAACAGTAAAGATTAATCAAAAATCAAAACACTGTAGCCAACTGGCTACTAAACATTTCAACAAGAAGGCATGACAAATCATAGTAAATTAAAATATAAAACAGCAATAACAACAAAACCTGGTAAATTGTAAGGCTACTAGAAGCCAACTCATGCAAAGGCATTTTACCCTGAAATGACTAAAAAGCTATGTGGACCATCTAAAGACAGACTTCTTATTTTTTTAAGACCTTCAGTGTGTTTGCTGGTAGTGGTGCAGTTGTAAGAGAGGCAAGCAATTTTATACCTGATAAATGTTTTCTTCTGTTTCAGGATCACGGATTGGCTCATGTCCAGCCTCAAACACAATGTACTATTACAGGAGCAGCCCCGAGAGGACAGGTCAGAGGTGAAAAAGAAAGAGGAAAACAAGCATTTGGAATTCAGGATACAAATCACAGTGAGCATCAAAGAAACAGGCACAAGAGAAAACGTCTTGAGACCACTGGATTGCTGAAATAACAAAATGTGGCTTGCCCATTTGTGTTTTTTTTTTAAAGAAAATCCCAAAGGTCTGGCAGTCAGCCCTGTAGCAATGTGCCCCTGTAGGTCTCTTTGGAGACAGAATGTCTTCATTCAATAGCACTTGATTTTAGCAAGATTTGAATGTGCTGGTTTCGCTGTCAGACTATCTGTTGGGAAGGCTTGGGATCCCTAGCAAACCTTAGGTTATAGCTCTGGGCTCCTTTTGCACTCGAAGGCTCAAGGTACTGAGCCAACCTTGAAGTGCTCAGAAGCCCTAGCTCCTACAGGCCAAAAATACCACCTTATTTTGTGTTCTCAGTTTTAAACACTGAAAATCACATTTTCTATGTGCGTGTTTCACATATTAAAGAACTGGAACATTTCAAAAAGGACAATAGTCTTTATTCCCTTTGAGTCAGTTCTTGAGGCGCTAGGCTCATATTATAAATGGATCCTCACTACTCAGTATCCTAAACTAATGGAGCTTCATTAATTGCACCTTTGACTTTTCCATGTCATATCCACTAGAAACTTCTTCAAGTTATCTGTATAATTTTATTCTCACTGTAACAGTCCCAGCTTTCTGTTTGGAAAATATGCATTTACTTCATGTATATATCATGCACACGACACACATATATATAACACATGTGTATCTCAGAACCGCAAGTTCCAGAATTTCTTTTATGTCTAATCAGTCCTTTTTTTGGCTTTCTTTTCTCCTTGGGAATAACCACAAGAGAAGAAAAGCCCTCCTCTTTCCTTCTTTCTGCAATTCTGCTTGAACAGAACACAGATCTGAACCTGAGAGAGGCTACAGTCCTAAAGGAGAGTCCAGAGAAAGCTCTAGGCAGGCAGAGAGGTCTCTGAGTTCACCCTTTCCTGCCTCAGAAAACCTCTGTGCCATGAGCTAGCTCATCAGAAGGTCAGCCTGGCCAATAGGGTCCAGAGACTTCCCTTACAGCTTTCCTAAAGCTTACAAACCATCCTTTGGATCTGCATTTAAATGCCACCAAAATGTTAGTCCTTGTCTCCATTTCTTAACTCAGAGAAGCTTCCTCATTATTCATTCTCTCTCGCTAATGAACACAGATTATTCAAGAGGCTCTTAAAAACATTAGGCTCTGGGATCAAATTTTCACAGATTGTGGAAGGGCTGAGGCAGGGGCAAGAATGGACAGGTGCATCTCCAAACCCCATGTTACTGGTGCTGGCCAAACTTCTGTTCGTTTTTTACGGAAATTTGGTTCTGGAGGGGCTGTCAGATTTTACCCTCAGAACAGATCTTGCTCTCTCTCCAGGCTCCACGACCTGTGGATTCTTCAGGCCTCTGACAAAGTGGTTGTGCTTCAGCCTAACTACCCTGAACTTAAAGCCCAACTTGTTTCAGAAATTACCTGGTATACAGGGTCTTCAACATCCTCTTCCAAAATTGTCTACGACAGAGTGAGAGACGGGAGGTTGGAGGGCAAAGGATATAAAGGAAGAGATGTGAGATTGTGTTCAGAAATTACAGGACAGCATAGAAACCAGCTCTGGGTAGGATAGGCTGGTGGGTCATTAAGGGAGAAAACAAAGAAAAAGGCAAAATCCTTGTAGCCTGCTCCCCATAACATCCCCATACCCATTGCTAACAACAGCAAAAGCAATCGTGTTTCTCAAGCCCTCCTCCCCTGAGATCTTCCTCTGGATTAAAGACTTTGCTTTCTCTAAAATGTCTAGAATCTCAAAGAATAAGGGATCATCTCTAATGGCTTGCTTCAGGTGCCTGTAATTTACACGGGAACCTTTCATCTTTGTTTATTTCTTCTTGGCAGCAGCAGCAGAAGCCCTGACTGGCAGTTTTCACATCTGTTTATTTTAAGCCCCAATTTTCTCTGGCACTAGGATAAATTCATAGGTATACCTGGTACACAGCTTGTTCACACTGCTTATCCTTTTGTGCCTTTTTTTCCAATTCTTCTCTTTGCTTCAATTCATAAATGAGTTGAAAGAGATCTCTCAAGTCCAGAATAACAGGTTCAGCCTGGAGTAAAAGGTGGTCAGCACATTAATAAGGGAACGGTAGTGAGCTGCAGTGACCAGTTTTTGTTTTTGCCAGGTGCAACTCATGGCCCTTCATTATTCTATTAAACTGAACACATTCCATCCTTAATTAATTCTACCTTGTTTATGTTGGTTTAGCAAATTTTATCTAGGCTAAAGTTCATTTCTTCAACTAATTATATTTGCAAATTCATAATAATCATAAGCATAAAAGGCATTGCTTTTATTTATTAGTAATTTCAAATACAATAAAATTAGGGTAGTCCTTATGCAAAACAGCTATTTGTTTTCTCTTATTTTCTTTTTAAATGAGGCTATGAAATAAGGAAACTTATTTGTGTACTGTGCCTCCATGCAGCTTAATCAGAAAGGAAAATAATTAGTCATTAGGAAATAACCATTAGGATGGAAAAAAATAAAAAAACAGAAAACCAACTGAGTGGGTATGAGCATGTTTCCTTCCCCCAAGGCTGTTAATCTTTTCTAGAAGCGAACCTGAACATCCATTTCTAGTGGTGATGCATCTCTTGCTCATACCATCAGAGTGGGCCCAAAGACCAACAGTCACTGTACTGTCTCCTAAAGCGAAAAGAAAAGACACCCTCCTTGGGTAGAAATACTTACCGCCTGGGCCGTTTTTATAGCCACAAATCTGTGATTCCCTTCCTTCCCACAAACATATCCAAAGGCCCGGTGGTCTGTTATGTCCTTTGCAATGTAGGAAATTTCATGAACAGCATGATGATGCTGAAGGGCCTATTAGAAACAAAAGGAAAAACAAATTTTATGGGACTCTCCCTTCAAGCTGTTGATCAATAAGAGAGGTGTTTCTGCTATGTGTGAACAGGCCTGAAGGGTTTTGGAAAAGTTGCTGGGTCCAGATGGAACGAAAAAGAGCTGTGCCTGCCCTTGAGAAACAGAGTCTTCCCTCCATGGTCTTAACGGTCTGACCAGAGAGATAAACAGGACTGTTCATATGCTGCCTGAGCGTCTGCAGCAAGCGCTTCACTCAGCTTTGCCAGAACCAGTCAAATTCAGTAGCACCAGCCTTGCTAGCACATCCAAGGCTAACTCCTGGCTTGACTTTCCACACTTTACATATTCAGGTGCAGGATGTACACTGCACAACTCCCCCAGGTAGTATCACTTATATTCATGGTTTCATAAATTTGTATGGTTATTATAAAACTTTTCTGGCAAATGGTGATAGAGTGTCTTGAGGAAGAAGCGCTTTCTCTATTTCATCCAAAGTCACCATTTGGGCTACAGGTGGAGTCAACGTATCTTTAATCCTTTGAATGGGTTTGTACCTTTGGCAATGCTCATTCTTCTTTAATCCATTTGCCCAAATTCTATTGTTCTTTCAAAAGCCATGGGAAGTAGCACCACGTCTGGGGAACCTTCCCTGAACAAGGTTTGCCTTTCCTCTTCCTGCAGAAATAATTCCTTCCTCTTTTCTGTAGTCATAGAACTTTATGCTCTACTGATGCTGAAATCCCTGATGGATCCATCACACATAGCTCCCTGGCCTCTTGCTTTCTTGGCTTTTCCCTGTAGATTTGCCTGATTCCTTTATGCATCCTCCACCAGGTTCTGTCTTCCTCCCCTCCGTCATCCTAGTACCTTACCCTGTACCTGACTCATAGTGGTTGAAATAAAATAAATTGGAATTGATTATTAGTAATTAGAATATATTTTGAAATTCACCTTCCTGTTCTTATAATCTGAGCTTCAACAAATAAGGTTCACCACCTGTTAGGTGATGGTGAATTTCTGGTTATTCTCTGTATTAGACATGACATAAAGCAATCCTCATTAAACAGTACAGCCCTCTGGAAAGGTCTGTGTGCCTCTGGGTTCTATATGAAGTGTTTAAAGTCATTTTAAAGGTCTTTTCTTTATACTGGGTATCAGAAAGCTTGGATTCTACCTGCTGCATGAACACAAGGCAATCACCATACTTTTCTGGACCTCAGTTTCTCATGTATCAAATGAGGGGTTTAGACCAGATCCAAAGCCCTGGATTATAGGGAGTAATTAATAATAATTGAAAAAGGCCAGCAACAAATGCTGACATTTGAAGAAACTAAACAGAAATTGTATAGTTATTCCTAATAAGGCTGGATATTTCATTGTGCATGCAAATGAAAACACCAAGTTTATCTGAAACTATATCAAGTTATTATCATTATACTCCTTAGCCCATGTTTGAGCATACTCTCTCACTGGCAATTAGTTATGAATTCAAAAAACCCAAGTAAGAAAGTTAATGATTACTTTATAAATGCAAATTTTGGTGGACTCCCTATAACTTAGTCCATGGAGGGAGAAGAACTATAACACAAGGGGAACTCAGTCATAACAATGTCTGAAATCCCTTAACTGAAAAACTTAGTGCCCCACAGAGTTTCCAATGCTGTAGAGCTCTGGATAAGTCATTTGACTCTTAACCAGAAGGGTGGCAGTTTAAACCCAATAGCCACTCCATGGAAGGAAGATGGGGCAATCTACTTCCGTAAAGCTATGAATTGGAATCGACTAGATGGCTGTGAGAAATCTTTACAGAAGCAGACTGCCACATATCTTTTACTTGTGGAGCCGCTGGTGGGTTCAAACTGCTGATCTTCTAGTTAGCAGCCGAGTGCTTAACCACTGCAGCACCAGGGACCAGATATTCTCTAAGGTCTTGTTCTAGGTTCCCATATCCTTTAAGTACCTTACACCACAAAGCCAGGCTCCTGGGACAGTGAACCTTAGGCTCTCATGACGTTCACTGACTTAGTTCTGGATCCCTTGCCATCACCTTCTGAAACATCCATTTCTCAGACTGCTGCCATGTTTCCAGGCTTCTGACATTATGAATCACTTCTATTTTCCCACTCATCTTAACCTTCCAGAGACTGACCATTTACTAACCTCTTTGACTACTCTTGAGTTAATCCTTTTGGCTTCCTGGACTGTCTAGGTTACCCACTGACCACTGGACATTAAGCCTGGAGAGTGGTATCACTGCCCAGTCACCCTAGCCCCCCAAATAGCAAAAGGACTGTAGAATTCTAATGCATCTTGACTCAAATAAAGTGGAAGAAGGATGCATTCGTTAGTAAAATAATCAGGATCCACTTACTCTTGTTTTATTAAGAAGACATATTTAGGTAGCAGAGGAAAATTGCTCAAAGAGCAGTAGCTTTTTCATGGTGCTAATGATGCAAAATTGATGAGATTTATATTCACACAACATGGGGGTATTGATTTATAGGCTTTTGTGTGCTTGAATGGTATGCAGCAGGGGAAAGTGAGAGACAAAGATGTTCTTCTCTTGCTTTCCTGAAAGTATTTCTCACTCTGCATAATGTGAAGAATGTTATCCACGTCTCCTATTAAATCAAAGTTTGACGACAGTGCTTTATTGATTGCCAAGTGGAATATTGCTCTAAAATTAAAGTGCGATTAGAAGTCTTCCTGGTGGAATTAGATTTGGAGATGATTGTGCAATGGTAAAATATCACCTACCATGCAAGACAGCAGATGGAGATATTTTAATTTATCTGCAAATTCTCATTAAGTGTGTTAAAATCAAAACATTTTTAACGCTGGATGAGACCTAATATTGCCTCCCAAAGTGTAGCTGTGTGTGCGTGAAATGCTTAAAGATAGTTGTAATATTATCTTTTCTCATAGTTGATTTTATGACATGTTTAAAAATAAAAAAAAACTGCTCTTAAAGTACCTCATTCATTTGGAATCTTGGAGTCAGGGAGTGTATGTGTCTCCAACTCCTCTAATTTTAACCATGTAGACAAAATACAGAGCCTTGGAAATACAAATCCATGATAATCCTGCTAATCTCACAGTTCTATTATCATATTCATCTTTGCAACTTAGAACATCTTGAAAATACTTGTTCACTGAACCTCAAAATTGCTCTATGTCTTCAAGTACATTTTATCAGCAGAATCAAAGACAGCTGGAGCCAGAAGAAATCTTTAACATCAGATGGTTCGATACTTTGTGTTTATTGATGAAGACACTGAGAACAAGAGTACTGGCAGAACCAGTACTAAACTCAAGCATTTTCAGTCCTATTTTGAATGACAAAACATTGAAAAATGTAAAGATGATTACATAGACTCTAGGTCTCCTTGCTTTAGACTCTTGGCTCCATATTCCAACAACACAGTCATTATCCCCTACAAGGTAAGATGAGGAAAGCAAGAGAAGGGGAAACCCAGGTAAGGAGGTAGGACTGAGGATGTCCTCGATTTCGGCAGGTCAAAGAGAGCCCTAACTCAGAGACACTGGGGCATAAGTCAAACACGGAATCCCAAAGAAAAAGATCAAGACCACAGGACCTGGAATTTTATTCTCAGGATCTAGGCCATCTGTGGTATTTTTGGAAATGGCCAAATGTAAGAAAAGAGATGTGAGGTCCAGGGGCACACTCTGGCCACAGGAGATTAGGACTGGTTCACACCAGGAGTGTTTCTGTGGGGAGCTCCTGTTTCATTTTGGGTTGTTCGGAGGGAAGCAGAGAAGCAGGGAACAACCAGAGAATACAAGGCCAATCTGCCCACATAATTAAAACACAGTCCTGTCCTCAGGAGCTCTGGTGGCATAGTGCCTAAGGCATTTGACTGCTAACCAGAAGGCTGGTGATTCAAACCCACCAGCCACTCCTCAGAATGAAGGTTGGGCAATCTACTTCCATAGTGATACTGCCTTGGAAACCCAAGGAGGAGTCGCTATGAGTTGGATCCGACTCCATGGCAGCGGGGTTTTTGGGGTAGTCCTGTCGTCAAAGAGCATGCAATCTCATAAAACAGGCAGGTAAAAAAAACTAATGATCACAATATAATATAGCAAGCTTTATATTAAAGAGGTGCACAGGCTGCTATATTAACTTAAAGCAGGAATGGGGGACGGATAGCAAGACAGACTTGACAAAAGAGTTGTCCTTGAACAGAGTCTTTTTTTTTCTTTCTTTTAATTTTTATTGTGATTTGGGTGAAAATTTACAGAGCAAATTCACTTTTCACACTGCAGCTCACATACACTTTGTCTCATGACATTGACCGCAACTTCTCACAATGCAAAAGCTCCCCTCCCACTTCCTCTCCATAGTTACCTCTTTCCTGTGTCCTTCCCTTCCATACACTCCTGTCCCCCAAGTTGTCTCCCTGTGTATACACAGCCCTTTTATTCTCCCATGACTGATCTCTCTAAGGAGTGTATCTACCTAACATAAATGTTCAGCTCATATGTCTTTCTTTTGTCTAGCTGGAAGCCATAGGAATGGGTTCAATTTCAGACCTGAAGGGCAGCTAGAGGTCATAGTCTCAGTGGTTCCATCAGGCTCTATCAGACCAGTAAACGTGATCCC
>NW_006921770.1:1953365-1958607 GCF_000298275.1 Orycteropus afer afer
TCTTCAGGTCTCATAGTTCTATAGGTTGAGAATCACATGGTATACCAGTTGCTTGGACTAATTGTTTCTATGTGTCTTTTTTTTTTTTTTTCATTATTCTTTGTTCTGGACAAGGAGAGACCCATCATTGTATCTAGATGGCTGCTTGCAAGCTTTTAAGATTCCAGCTTGAACTAAGTCTCGAAACAAACAGGAAATCAAAACAAACAAACCAGTTGCCTTCCAGTCTCTTCTGACTCATGACAATCCATGTGTCTCCACATAGAATTGTTCTCCATGGCTACGGTCTTTCAGAAGACGGTTACTAGGCCTGTCTTCTAAGGTGCCTCTGGGTAGATCTGAACTACCAACCTTTTAGTTGGTAGCCAAACACTTGACCTTTTGTGCTACCCAAAGACTCTATCATAAATAGAAGTCTTCAGCAATTAAGGGGGAAAGGGCAATCCAGGCAGTAAGAACTGAGTATAGAAGGGCCTCTAGATCCTGGGACTACGGCACTGTGGTGAATATCTGTGCGTAAGTTTTCTCCTCATTCTGGGGAGATTAGCTCCTCAAGAGAAAGACCCTGTCTGGTTTTTCTCAGTTGTACCTCAGTTTCTAATAATAATGCTCCCTGTGAACAGTGAGTGCTAAATTATGTTTGAGGAAGGAAAGAGGAAGGAAGAGTGATAGATACGGACAGAGACAGGGAGGGAGGGGAAAAAAGTGCTGGAAAGATGGAGGGAAAGGGAGGAAGAAGGACGGAAGGAAGGACAGAAGGAAAAGGCAGGACATATAAAAATGTGTACACACTAGGTAGGTGCTCAATAAATGTTCACTGAATGAATGGATCAGGTCAATTCACAACATTTCACATAGATTGAATCATTCTATGAACATAGGGTTTCTTATCTGATCATCATTAAGTCTTTTTCTTAGCATTTCCATGACCCATTTACCAATGCTTAAATGAAGTATCAAATTGTTTGGAGGTTTACTGTCTGACAGAATAAATTACAGAGAAGACTTAATTTGTAGTATGGTTCAATACAGCCAATTAAATACAGTATGGATTAGAAAGTCATCTGCTGCAGACTTTGCCATTAGCTTTTTTTTAAAAATAAATTCTACCTTATTTAGCCTTCATATGATTAAAGTGTGTGGGTATGTGTGTGTTTGAAAATGTGTATTTTCCCCAGGCAATACTATTCACAGGAAAAATACCCATCAGGATTCAAGTGAGTTAACAAAAAACGAACAAAACAAAACAAAAAAGCAGATAAGCAGATAGACACAGTGTAAAAATAGATACATGAAAAATACACTTCTTCACACTACAAGCAATTACAGTAGTTAAAACCTCACAAGACAAAGGGAGGCCCAGGCTCATTATAAAGGCCTTTCTCTTTTCTAACATATTTTTGGATGCAGTTGCTGCATCCCAATGCCAGCAAGGCTGGGAGGCAACCTCTGCTCCAGCCCTCAAGCATCCCATCATCAAGTGTTAAATGGAGCAGGTCAGAAGGAATTCTTCCCCAGATTGGCATCCTGTGACCTCACAGAACGATCTGACTCAAGGACAAGACCAAATTTCAAAACACCTAGTCTCCAGATGAAGAGGCAGTGAGATACTCCAGGAAAAGAGTATGGAGTTGGGAGCTAAAGAGGATGCAATTCAAATCTAAGCTCTATCATTTCTAAATCTAAGCTATCATGTGCTTTGGGTATATCACTCTAACTTCTTAAGCCTTACTTTCTTCTTTTGTACAATATGAAGATTATAACAGAACATAAAGGTTATTGGAAATATTAAAATTATTCACATGAAATGTATAAGATATGCATGAGATATCATTTTTGCCCTTCAAGTTGAAAAAAGCAGATAATATCTAGTGTTGACAAAAGTGTAGGGAAACAGATACTTTCCTGGGCGACTGTTTTTCTGCATGTCAAATGGAGATAATAATAGAACTTCCATCATGACGGTATGAGGATTAATGAGCCATGGCACAAAATAACACATAACAACAACAGCGATGGCACATAACAACAACAACATAAGCAAAGGAGAGAACAGGCTTGGCATGTCTCAAGCTGAAAGGACTGTAGAAACACTTCAAGCCTACAGTTGTAATACTGAAGGATTCCATAGGCAAAACACTGAATGATGCATGAAGCATCAGAATCAATATGCCAAAAAGTGGTGGCTGACATTCAACCATTTCAGGAGGTAGTATAAGGTCAAGTCCAATGGTATTGAAGATAGAAGTTCAGGCCGCACTGAAGGCATTGATGAAAAACAGGGCTCCAGGCATTGACAGAGTATCAATTGAGATCTTTCAACAAACAGATGTAAACTAGAAGTGCTCACTCATCTATGCCAAGAAATTTGGAAGACAGCTGCCTGGTCAACCAACTGGAGGAGATCTGTATTTGTGCCCATTCCAAAGAAAGGTGATTCAACAGAATGCATGAAACATCGAGCAATATCATTAATATCATACACAAGTAAAATTTTGCTGAAGGTAATTAAAAAATGGTTGTAGCAGTCCATTGACAGGGAACTGCTAGAACTTCAAGCCAGATTCAAAAGAGGGCATGGCACAAGGGTTATTATTGCTGATGTCATATGGATCTTGGCTGAAATCAGAGAATACCAGAAAGATGTTTACCTGTATTTTGTTGACTATGAAAGGCATTCAACTGTGTGGATCCTAACAAATTATGGATAATATTATGAAGAATGGGAATTCCAGAACACTTAATTGTGCTGATGTAGAACCTGTACATACCAAGAGGTAGCCATTTGAACATAACGAAGAGGTATCAGGAAACATAGGTTGTATCCTTTCAACATACTCATTCAATTTAAATGCTGAGCAAAATAATCCAAGAGGTTGGACTCATTATATGAAGAAGAATACGGCATCAGGATTGGAGAAGGACTCATTAACAACCTACAACAGCGGATGACACAACTTTGCTTGCTGAAAGCAAAGAGGACTTGAAGCACTCACTGATGAAGATCAAAGACTACAGACTTTAGTGTGGATTACACCTTAACATAGAGAAAACAAAAATCCTCACAACTGGAACAATAAGGAGCATCATGATAAACAGAAAAAGACTGAGGTTGTCAAGGATTTAATTTTACTCAATCCACAATCAACACCCATGGAAGTAGCAGTCAAAAAATCAGATGACATACTGCATTGGCAAATCCACTGTAAAACACCTCCTTAAGGGTTAAAAAGCAAAGATATCACTTTGAGGACTAAGGTGTGTCTGACCCAAGCTGTGGTATTTTCAATCGCCTCATATGCATGTGAAAGCTGGACAATGAATAAGACAGACTGAAGAAGAATTGATGCCTGTGAATTGTGGTGTTGGTGAAGAATATTAAATATATCCTGGATTGCCAGAAGAATAAACAAATCTGTCTTGGAAGAAGCCATAGCCAGAATGCTCCTTAGATGGGAAGATGCAAGATCTCACCTCAAATGTTTTGGACATGTGATAAGGAGGACCAGCCCCTGGAGAAGGACACAATGCTTGGTAAAGTAGAGGGTCACTGAAAAAGAGGAAGACCCTTAATGAGATAGATCGACCCAGAGGAAGGCACAGGACTGGACAGTGTTTTGTTTTGTTGTACACAGGGCCAAGATGAGTTTGAACTGACTCGAAGGCACTTAACAACAACAAAAAACATATGCAAAGTGCTTAGAACTATACAAGTCTTCCTTGAGCCCACTTCGTATCTCTCATTCTCATCCACCATAAGGAATTCTTATCAAGTCCACCTTCAAAATACTTTTTACTCTGCCCATTCCTCTCTACCCCACCACTAGAAGTCTAGTCACAGTCATTATTTTCTGCCTGGATTAGTACAGTAGCCTTAGTCCTTATTCATCTATATAGGCTGGCCTCTGCTCTGGTGGCATAGTGCCTAAGGCATTTGACTGCTAACTAGAAGGCTGGCAGTTCAAACCCACCAGCCACTCCTAAGGTTGGGCAACTACTTCCATAGTGATACTGCCTCAGAAACCCAAGGAGGGGTCGCTATGAGTGGGATCCAACTGCACAGCAGTGAGTTTTTTTTTTTTTTTTTTTTGGTTTTCTGCTCTGATATTCATACCACACAGTATGAAGTGATTAAGGAAAAAACAATTCCTCAAATTTGAACAAAGCTTTTTATTATTTAAAACACTCAATGCTTCCTATTGCTCTCAGGAGAAAGGCCAACATTCTTACCAAGGCCTGCAAGGCCTTGCTGTTTGATTTGTCCTCTGCCGACCTCCCATGATCTCGCATGATGTTCCCCCTTGCTTTAATGTTCCCACCAACCTGGCCATTTTCTAGTCCCTCAAATGCCCCATGTTCCCTCGCATCTAAGATTTCTGCACGTGTTGCCCCTCTGCCGGAATCTCTGGATGGTGCAACAGTTAATGGGCTCATCTGCTAACCCAAAGTTAGCAGTCACTGAAAACCCCATCGAGCACAGTTCTACTCTGACACACATGGGGCTGTCAGATTGGGAACTGGCAACTGGTTTTGGTTTCCTCTGCCTAGAGAGCTCAACTCCTTCTCCTCACTCACGCCTCACACAGATGTCTCTTCTCTTTTACACTTGCCCTGACTTTCTAACAGGGGCCAGATCTATGCCACAAGTCCTCTTAGTTTCTTGTACTTTTCTATGCAGTACAATCTCAGTTTGCCACTATATCTATGGATGATTTGCTGACCAGTGGCTATCTCTACCACTAAAGTTAGTTCCAGGAAGACAGCAACAGTCTTATTTTTTCTCATCATTTTAT
This sequence comes from Orycteropus afer afer, assembly GCF_000298275.1. Lineage (NCBI taxonomy): Eukaryota > Metazoa > Chordata > Mammalia > Tubulidentata > Orycteropodidae > Orycteropus > Orycteropus afer. The sequence goes on from NW_006921770.1 coordinate 1,958,159, forward strand.
CTTGAATGCAGAATAATATAATGCCTGAGATATAGAAAGGATTCTCTATGTTTTTTAAAAAAAAATTATTGTGATCTGAGTGAAAGTTCAGAGCAAATTCATTTTCCGTACAGCAGTTCATATACATTTTGTCTCATGACATTGACTGCAATTTCCCACAGTGTAACAGTTCTCCTCCCACTTTCTCCCCAGAGTTGCCTCTTCCCTGTCCTTCCCTCCCACGAACTCCTGCCCCCTCAAGATGTCTCCTTGTGCACACACAGCCCTTCTATTCTCCCACAATTAATCTCTCCAAGGAGTGTATCTAGCTAATGTAAATATTCAGTTCATATGCCTGTCTTTTGTTTGGCTGGAAGCCACAGGAGTGGGTTCAATTCCAGATCTGAAGGGCAGCTTGGGGCCATAGTGTCAGGTTTCACTAGGCTCTTTCAGACCAGCAAACGTGATCC
>NW_006921770.1:1959017-1977950 GCF_000298275.1 Orycteropus afer afer
GTTCAAACCCACCAGCCACTCCTCGGAAGGAAGGTTGGGCAATCCTACTTCCGTAGTGATACTGCCTCGGAAACCCAAGGAGGGGTCGCAATGAGTCGGGGCCGACTCGACGGCACATAACAACAACATGCTATGCCAAATGAGCTTGATGTCTCCTGTGACTATGGGCCCAAGCTCACTACATATTTTTAAATGAACAATCTGAATGAATGAATTGGTTGAAAACAAAACAAAACAAATCTCACAACTGTACCAATAAACAACATCATGATAAACAGAGAAAAGAGTGAAGGTGTCAAGGATTTCATTTTACTGAGATCTACAATCAACATCCATGAAAGCAGCAGTCAAGAAATCAGTTGACATATTGCATTGCTAAATCTGCTACAAAAGACCTCTTGAAAGTGTTAAAAAGCAAAGATGTCACTTTGAGGACTAAGGCGTGCCTGACCCACTCCATGGTATTTTCAATCACCTCATATGCATGGGAAAGCTGGACAATGAGTAAGGAAGACCAAAGAAGAACTGATGCCTTTGAATTATGTTGTTGGCAAAGAATATTGAATATGTCATCGACTGTCAGAAGAACGAACAAATCTGTCTTGGAAGAAGTACAGCTAGAATGCTCCTTCGAAGGAAAGATGGTGAAATTTTGTCTTAAGTACTTTGGACATGTTATCAGAAGGGACCAGTTCCTGGAGAAGGACATCATGCTTGGTAAAGTAGAGGGTCAGGGAAAAAAGAGGAGACCTTTAATGAGATGCATTGACACAGTGACACAATGGGCTCAAACACAGCAACAATTGTTAGTGTGCAGGACTTGGCAGTGTTTCGTTCTGTTGCACATAGGGTTGTTTTATGTTGGAATCAACTCGATGGCACCTAACAGCAGTAACAATATTGAGACTGCCAACGCCATCACTAAGTTGCTATTATACATCCACTTCCTTAAGATGAGTTTCTTCATCTGTAAAATAAGAATGATAACTTCCTTATAGGGAAATGAGGCAGACCATGTAAAGTGTCTAACAGTGTATCTGGTAAATGGTAGGCTCTTGATCCTTTAGTTCTTTCCCCAAAACAAACAGGCTGATGATTCTCAATCAAATGACTACACTGTATGCGTTTCAATAAACAAGCATGTTTTCCTTGGGGTGGGGCCTTTATAGGATACTAGTCTTGGAGTGACTAAAATGTAGTAAGAAGGAGAACCAGTTGGGGAATCAAGTTACCAGGAAAGAAAGACATGCAGAGAGTTAGAGAGTCTCTAACTTTATGACATCATCTAAGAACTTGCATTCTGCCATCCCAGAAAATCTAACCTTGCAGTTTTCAGTGATATTAAGTAAATTCCTTTTGTTGTTTAAGACTGTTTGATATAAATACATGCATGCAGGCATACATACATACCACTCACTGCCATCACGTTGACTGGACTCATAGCGACCCCTCCTTGTGTTTCTGAGGCAGCATCTCTCTGGAAGTAGATTGCCCTATCTTCCTTCTGAGGAGTGAGTGACCAGTGGGTTTGAACCACCAGCCTCCTGATTAGCAGTCAAATGCCTTAGGCACTATGACACTAGAGCGTATACACACACACACACACACACACATACACATACACATATGTATATATGTATCACTTGTAACCAAGAGATTTTTGAGCAATAAGTAATCATTATCTGCATCTTAGACATGAGGAAAAAGCTTTAGAAAGAAGTAATTTGCTGGGGTTATTTAGCTAGCATAAGGCTGACCTAGACATTTAGCAAATCTCAATGACACTAAAGTTTATGGCTGGCTTATTGTCAAGTTATAATTAATACTGGAATTATGATTTTGAAATTACTTTGGGAATATATTAGGATAAATCAAATACATAAATATATTGTTATGAGTAAGCAAGATAATTAATGAAAGAGAAAAGAGATACAAATATAAAAGCTAAGACACAGCCTGTAATGTTAAATTTTAACTATAAATATAAATGTAAACTCATGATTTAAAAAATACATTTCCTAGCACTGTTGACAGATGTGACCTAGAAGCAAACCTCAGTGAAACCTCAGTGGTAACAGGCACATCTAATGTCGCTCTCTATTATCTAGCTACCTATCTTAGTCTATTAATCTATTGAGAGAGAGACAGACAGACAGACACACACACACACACACTTACACACAGAGAGAAAGTGTGAGACAGAGAAAGCAAATAAGGCAGAAGTTAAATTTCCAAATCATCCTTTAAAATTTTCTGTGTTTGAACATTTCATGAAAAGAAGTTTGAGAGAAAAAAAAAAAATGAAATGCTTCTCTTTCTCTACTTCCCACTCCTTGCTTCTATGAGAAATGGAGAAACCAAGGCACTGACCAATTCAAAGACTTAATAGAAAGTAGGCTGCAGACAAAAGGTCTTTCTCAAGCCCATCTCCAGCAATCTCTGGTCCAAAACACTCAGGAGGTCATTTAAGAAAACACATGCTTAGAATCAGAGCTGTCAGTTTCCTGTGTTCCTCCTTCCTGCATATTCCTATGGTCAGCCTGAATAAACATCAGCCAGTGTTTTCTATTTCAAAAATATTTTTTAAAGTTCAGGTTGAATAAACATGGGCACAATGCATATGCCTGAATCTATGGGAAATAAAAACCTCAGACTTAGAAGATTCTCCAAATATGCATAAGGATTCAGATTTCATTTTCATTGTAAATCTACTCCTCACTTATCTACTATCTCATTATCCGACATTTCATATTTACAACCACAGTAAAAAATCTACTATCTGACCATTTCAGCTATTAACGACACACAAAGTGTGAGGTGACAGTAATGCTAGCTGTGATGGCTAAAGTTATGTGTCAACTTGGCTGGCTCATGATTCTCAGTGGTTTGGCGGTCATGTAATGATGCAGTCACCCTTCATTTTTGCATAATGTCAAGTTTTGCGTAATGACCTAGTCTTTGGTATCAACCCACGTCAATAAGTGAGGAGTGAGTTATTTAAAAAAAAAACAAAAACAAAAAAAACCATCCAGAGACTGGCTACTATGTGCTAGGCACTGTGTCAGCTACTTTACATACATAAACTTCATTTATTTCACCCACTCAACATCCTTACATACTATTTTCCCTACTTTTACTGTTGAGGCAACTGAGACAGACAGGGGTTAAGTAAGGTGCTCCAGTTCCCACAGCTGGCAGGGTAGAACCTGGATAGATGCCACATAAGCTGCCTTTGGACCCCATGTGGCCTCTGTGCACTTGAATACAATTTTCAATGTACTTTAATGGCCTGTATTTTCATTCCCCTAAAATTCTTATTTTTATTTCTGTTTCTTTCTGCATGAAGGGTCCTAATAACCATTGTAGGTGTTTAGTAATGTAACCAATGATTTCAACATTTTAGCTTATGGTGTAAAATTATCGTAGCAAGTAAGTAAATGAGGGTGGATGAATGGAAATGAAACAGCATGTTTTACCACAAGTCACTGCAGAAATGAGGTCATTATATTTAATGGAAAATTACTTTTTGTGTTGTATCCAGTCTGAAATTAACCTCTGTCTTGGTCACAATGAAGTCTTGCATGCCAGACAGAAACTTAGAATAGAGTGAACTAAACGGCAGTCAGTGGAAAGAAGGCTAGACTAAGAAGGAGAAGGCTGGGATTCTAGGTCCCAATGTCTTCCACTTGTAAAATGAAGTGAAGAGAAGAAGGTGATGGTACATAATGGCTCTAAGATCCATTTTACACTAAGATGCTGGGGTGCTGAAGAAAGAAAATAGCTTTGGATAGGCACAGGTAAGCATCTGAAATCTAGATCTGTTACATAATAGTTGTGTGACCTTGGACAAATTACCTAGCTTCTCTCAATTTTCTCATCTGTAACTTCATGAAAGAGCCCTTATAGTACAAACAGTTAAGTGCTCAGCTGCTAATTGAATGGCTGGTGGTCTGAACCCACTCAGTGGTTCCGTGGGCAGAAGACCTGGTGACCTGCTTCCAGAAAGATTACAGCCTCCAGAAACATTACAGCCAAGAAAACCCTGCGGAGCAGTTCTGCTCTGTCACACGGAGTCACTATGAGTCGTAATTGACTTGACAGCACCTAACAACAACCTAACTTCATTACACTGGGGTGAGAATGAAATAAGATCATACTTGTAAACTTCTCTGTATCCTGCCTGGCACAGTGGTGCTTAATAAATGATAGTTCCCCTTCAGCTCAAAGAATCTGTTATCTAAGTTGCTTTTCATCTTCTCAGTTTTATCTCTTGATCCCTTTGTTTAAGGACTTTGCAAGAGAATACAGTGGTGACAAGGATTAAAGGGAACTGACACTAAACTAAGGCTTAGGTTTCTTGTCCTAGCTCTGAAGGAGCCTCAATTTTCCATATGCAAAATGAGGGGCAGGACTAGTCCCTTCCAGTTTTGCTATGCTTTTCAATGCAGGACAGCAAACCCTTTAGTTGTTTTCCTATTACTGATTTTTACTAAAATCAGAAGCTCTGAGTGTAATGCAGGGCTTTGCAATTTATAGTTGCGTCTATCCAATTATTTCCCATTTAATGCCGTGCAGCATTTCCCCAAATACACAGCCAAACCACCGACATGGTAGGCTGTGCTCCCTGAGTAGGAATATCAATTGTTTCTCTTACACTAATTGGCCCCATGATTTGTTAGCTTGTTGCCTTAGAAAATGGACTGTCAGTAAAAGGAATTAGCATAACATTGCCCCTTTGAAAATGCACCAAACACCATCCTGCAGCAATCTCCTTCAGCTCATCTCAGGGATTCAGAGGGCAACAGTGATATGAATTAGTATATTCTAACTCTCAGTTCTATCGTTTTCCTGTTAGAAATGAGAAAACTGAGGCTTAAAAGGGTTAAACAACTTACCCAGTCGATGTTCAATCAATAGTAAAGTTCAGAACTGGAGTTTTAATCCAGTTTGATAGCAAACTTTATACCCATTTATAACACCAAGTTGTCTCCATAAGGAGAGTAATCACTGGGCTCTGCCCCAGCTCTCGGCCCTGCCCTCGGCCCTCTTAGCCTTCCTTCGCCTCCCTCCTGAAATATATTTTTATCCTTGTGCCAGGCTCAGAGACAGCCAGTGAGGGTGGTAATAAGGCAGCCACTTAGTTCCTCAGTGCTCTCTGGATCAAATACCACTAGCTGCTGGCCCAGCTGACTTGCCGGCATCACTCAATACTAGTAATGTCTCCCTTGATCCAGAAACTCTGTGTTAGGCACTGTTTTAGGTGCTGGGAATACAAAGGCAGAGATGACAAGGAACTTGCCCCAGGGGTGTTCACAGTCTATGGGGAGACAGAGGTCAGGTGCCTTTGTTAAAGGTTCATAAAGAAACTTGTTCCTTTTTTTTCATAAAACATATGGCCATCTGTAATTAAACCTTCATTTGAATGATTACCTGGTTAATATCTGTCTCCTCCATTAGACTGCAAAGATCATTAAAGCAGGGCCCGTGGCAGTTTCTGGCTCACCATTGCATTCCCACCACCTAAGATAGCACCTGACATTTAGTGATGCTCAGTAATGACTGGTTGAATGAATAAGTGAATATGCTCTGGTAGCATAGTGGCTAAAGCACTTGACTGCTAACCAGAAGGCTGGCAGTTCAAACCCACCAGCCACTCCTCGGAAGGAAGGTTGGGCAATCCTACTTCCGTAGTGATACTGCCTCGGAAACCCAAGGAGGGGTCGCTATGAGTTGGGTTTGACTCGATGGCACATAACAACACAACAACAACAACAACATGCCCATGCAATAACAAAGATAAGAGCAGGTAGGGATGGATGCCTGAATTAACGAGATTAGTAAGAGCTAACTAGGTAAAAAGTCCTGATTGTCGGGGTTATAAGGATCATGATGTTCCACCCAGAAGAATGAAAAAGAGGGCTCTATAAAACAGCATGCAATGTATAAGGAGCTGCACACAGTTTGGAATTATTAAGACCATAAAATGTTAGGCCTGGAAATGCTCTTTGAACCTTAGAAGGCAAGCAGGGACAGAAGATTCAGGATCTTGAAGGTCTGGTTAAAAAAACTGGAGTAGTAGAAATTGTCTGCTCCTTTCTAGTTTATTTTGCTGATAATCTTAACTGCAGTTCAACTTTCCAGCATGCTGCAAATGGAGTCCTTGTTCAGGCTAGAGAACAGCGGGCTGAGAAGCTCCTCCCACCTGGGTGCTCACTGGGATGGGTGCCACTTCCTGGGTCTCTCAATACCATGATGTACCAATGGGATGTCCAGCTGAGAAGTCAGGGAGGGTGCTTCACAGGTAAGCAGTTACAAATGAACCTGGCTATTCCAGTGCAGAACAGGGGCTCAGGACTGTACCTGGACTTCTGTAATGACCCTTCTGCCTTAGGATATAAAAAGAGCTGACTGTCTGGTCTGGAGATAGTGTTGCAAAATGCTTGTGAGCTGTAGATGAATCCTGACTCGCCCAAATCCTTGACTCTTGGCTGGCAATCCTTGACCCAGAGAAATCCATTCAAACCTCACTGGCAGTGGACATCAGGGTTCCTGACTTATGACAAAATCTAAATAATAGTGGTGGTGATGACAGTGTGTATCCCTTTTAATTAGCTTGAAACAATCATGCTAGGAGACAACTGGGTATGTTTTCCTACTTCCTAGCATAGGGTTTTATGTTGCAGGCTCACCATCAATGAGAAGTGGCAAAATCTAAGACTAAGCATGGCTCTGCAGAGTCAGATGCATCTGGATTGTTCCTTGGATCTGTCACTTTCTTCTCCACTGCAGAACTGCACTGTGTCCTTGGTGTCTCCACATGTGAAATGGAATGCTAATAACTTCTCTCTCAGAGTGTTACCATGAAGACTGCATGAGACAAGGGATATCAAGAGCTTGGTAAGCTGTCAAGTGCATGGCAGATGTCAGTGACTGAAAGGGCTCATGGAGGTCTGGAAGTAACACTGGGCACAGATTCTTTCACCTATTGTCTTTTCAGAAAACCATCACTAAAGGTCTGGTTTGATGCCATGGAGGCACCATGGCGGCACCAACTGATCCATACATAGTGTTTTCAAGCTATAAACTTTGTGGAAGGAGAATGCCACATCTTTCTCCCACAGACTAGCTAGTTTGAACCACCAACCTCTTGGTTACCAACTGTGCACTAAACCACTAACCCACCAGGGCTCCTTTATAAAGGAATAGTTATTTAACCCCCCCCCCCAAAAAAAAAAAAAACAAAAAACAAAACCCACTGTCATCGAATTGATTCTGACTCATGGGGACTCCCACTGGGTTTTTGAGGTGGTAAATCTTTACAAAAGTAGATTGCCTGTCTTCCTTCCAGAGTGGCTGGTAGTCTTGAACTGCCAACAATTTGGTTAGCAGTCAAATGCCTTAGGCACTGTGCTACCAGAGTTCCTTGTCTTAGTTCTCTAGTGCTGCTGTAACAGAAATACCACAAGTGGATGCTTTAACAAACAGAAATTTACTCTTTCACAGTTTAGGAGGCTAGAAGTCCAAGTTCAGGGCACCAGCTCTGGGGGAAGGCTTTCTCACTTTGTTGGCTCTAGGGGAAGGTCCTTGTCTCCTTTCAACATCTGTTTACCTGACATCCCTTGGAGATCTTCATGTGTCTGGCCATCAATCTTCCCCTGGGTCTAGGAGGGTCTCAGCACAGGGACCCTGGGTCCAAAGGACATGCTCCACTTCTGCTTCATCTGTCTTGGTGGTAGCGAGGTCCCTCTTTCTATGCTTCTTTATTTAATCTCTTTTATATCTCCAAAGAAATTGACTCAAGATATAACACGATACTATAGATTGTATCCTGCTTCATTAACGTTGTTGTGTTATGTGCCGTCAAGTCGAACCCGACTCATAGCGACCCCTCCTTGTGTTTCCAAGGTGGTATCACTATGGAAACAGCCCCTAAATCTGCCTCATTAATATCATATTGTTGTTGTTGTTATGTGCCATCAAGTCAGACCTGACTCACAGTGACCCCTTCTTGGGTTTCTGAGGTAGTATCCACTATGGAAGTAGATCGCCCCATCTTCCTTCTGAGGAGTGGCTGGTGGGTTTGAACAGCCAGCCTCTTGGTTAGCAGTCAAGTGCTTTAGGCACATCATGTTGTTGTGTTGTTGTTGTTATGTGCCATCGAGTCAAACCCAACTCATAGAGACCCCTCCTTGGGTTTCCGAGGCAGTATCACTACAGAAGTAGGATTGCCGAACCTTCCTTCCGAGGAGTGGCTGGCACATCAAAGAGGTTACAATTTGCAACATTTAGGAGAATTATAATAAGATTAGAAAATGGAGGGCAATCACATCAGATCACATCACAGGGGATGATTACATTATTACATAACTCCAAACCACTGGGAATCATGGCCTTGCTAAGCTAACACATCTTTTGGGATACAATTCAAACCCTGACACAGGCTGTCCCTGCCCTCCAGAAGAACATGGTCTGGAGAAGACAGGTGTACAGACAACTGCGATATGGTGTGATGAGTTATCCAACAGAAAGGATGCAGAGACAGGGCTGAGGGAGTTTACGATAAAAGTATTACTCCCAGTTGGGTGAACTCTCTGGAGAGCAGGCATTAGGGTTGATCCACAGAAGATAAGAAGTCAGCAAGGCACAGGCAGCAGCATGTTCAAATGCCAGAAGAGAATAAAGTGGCTTTGGGGAATTTTGAGGAGTGACAGTGTAGGTGTTTAGAGGGTGTCAGTATGAGATCATCTGTATGGCTCTTCTGAACACATTTCCAGAGCACTTCCCACTTAGATCTAAAGGAGAGGTAGGTTAGGGCCTAAATGTGGCCTGTATGTGTCATTTTGTGGACTGTTCACTAGAATTCCTGCATGATTTCTTTTGTCAGCTGGGTTAGCTGCCCCTCCCTCAGCCTCTTCTCTGCATTCCCTTTATTCAGAACACTTAATATTCTGATTTGCAATGATCTGCTACATACATGCTTGAACCCTGCCTGTAGCTGAGTCATTATTCAGCAGCCTGCCATGCTCTGCCAATCTTGGGACTTTCACTGGACTTGAATCAATGGCCTTCCATGTGATGTGGTAATATCGGGACTGTGTCCTTTCACTTGTCGACCTTGGGTTTGTCAGCCTCAGCAGCCAGCAGCTGCCTGAGTGAAGAGATGCCTCTAGCTTCAGTGGGCTGGGAGCAAGAGGCAGAGCTGAAGCCCAAGGTAGAGGGGCTTTCACCCAGCCTCTAGAGCCTGGCACTTTGAATACTGACTTTTAGCCTCCAAGACTGTAAGAGAATAAAGTCCTGTTTGTTAAAGCCATCTCATTTATGGTATATTCCTGTCAGAGCAGCACAAGGTAACCAAAATGGTACCCGAGATGTAAAGCAGACACCCAGAGTGGGGTGCATGAGCTGACATGTCCAGAACAAACTTTTATAGTTCTGGGCTCAACTAGTTGAGTAGACACAAAGCTTGGCTTGAGATAGCTACATCTCATCCTTCTTTTGTGTATCAGAATGGAACTAAGGGGCAAAGTGATAGGAATTGTCAAGTCTTGAAATGAATAATAAGATGTATTCAGAGTGAGGCATATAAAAGGGATGAGCTAAAAATATAGCCAGTTCCAAGAGCATCTGGAAAGCAGAAGGATTAGCTACACAGATGCCTTGAAGTGCAGCAGAACAAAGACCCTTGCTGAAGGGAGTAATTCCCTCACTAGTTGCTCTTGCAAGCAGGTAAGCAAAAGGATGGGAATGCAGGGTGTTTATTCTGAATGCTCTTTCCCTACCTGAGGAAATTAATTCCAAAAAGTAAGCATCTAGCAATTCCTTACCATTTGGATACAATGGGAAGCATCAAGGGGCTCAACTAGTGGTAGTGGGGAAAACAGGTATTGTTGGAGTACTTCCTGCATACTTTTTTAACAGAATCAGATTTCATTCTCACTATCACCAATTACCTAGGTTTTATTATCACTAAATTTTTCAGAGGAGAACACTGAGACTCAGATAGGTGACCTAAATTCAAATCCCAATTCCAAATGACCAATTCTACAACTCAAGAGCAAGCCAATATACTGCTTATCTAATGCCTTTGTTAAATGTCTTCTATTATAAGTATGCCTGGTAAAATTCTGATGAACTATCTGTTCAACTATTAATCCATCCATCCACCACCCACCCATTCATCTCTCCTTTGATCAAAACCTTCAGAGCTCCTTTAGGGTGTACCACATGTGAGGTTAAGTATCTTGTTGTGCCAGTCAAAGTTCTTTAGTATCTAGCACATACCATCCATTTTACACTTACATATGCTTACAGTTTTATAGTTTTAAAAGCACTATCTAATAGGCAATGGGGAAGTCCAGCTTCATCAGTCAAAACACAGCCAGGTGCTGGCTGTGGAACAGACCATCAACTGCTCATATGCAAGGTGAAGTTGAAGCTGAAGAAAATTAAAACAAACCCATGACAGCCAAAATATGACCTTGATTATATCTCACCTGAATTTAGAGACCATCTGAAGAATAGGTTTGACACACTGAACACCAGTGACTAAAGACCAGATGAGTTGTGAGATGACATCAAGAATATCATACATGAAGAAAGCAAAAGGTAATTAAAAAGAAAGGAAAGGAAGAAAAGACCAACATGGATGGCAGGAGAGACTCTGAAACTTGCTCTTTAATGAAGAGCAGCTAAAATAAATCAAAGAGATAAAAGAGCTGAACAGAATATTTCAAAGGGCAGCTTGAGAAGACAAAGTAAAGTATTATAATGAAATGTGCAAAGACCTGGAGGTAGAAAACCAAAAGGGAAGAAATTGCTTGGCATTTCTCAAGTTGTAAGAGCTGAAGAAAAAAAATCCAAGCTTCAAATTGCAATACTGAAGGATCCTGTGGGCAAAATATTGAATGATGCAGGAAGCATCAAAAGAAGATGGAAGGAATACATAGAGTCACTGTACCAAAAAGAATTAGTTGACGTTCAAACATTTCAGGAGATACGTAGCATATGATCAAGAACCACTGATATTGAAGAAAAAAGTCCAAACTGCACTGAAGGCATTGGCAAAAAACAAGGCTCCAGGAATGGATGGAATAACCATTGAGATTTTGAACAAACGGATACAGCGCTGGAGGTGCTTACTCATTTATGCCAAGAAATTTGGAAGACAGCTAGCTGCCCAACTGACTGGAAGAGATCCACATTTTTGTCCATTCCAAAGAAAGGTGATCCCACAGATTGTGGACATTATCGAGCAAAATCATAAATATCACATAAAAGTAAATTTTTGCTAAAGATAATTCAAAAAAGGTTGTAGCACTGTACTGACAAGGACTTCCAGAAATTCAACTGGATTCAGAAGAAGACATGGAACAAGGAATATCATTGCGAAGTTAGATGGATCTTGGTTGAAGGGAAAGAGTACCAGAAAGATTTTTACCTGTGTTTTGTTGACTATGCAAAGGTGTTCAATTGTGTGAATCGTAACAAACTGTGGATAACATTGCAAAGAATGGCAACTCCAGAACACTTACTTGTGCTCATGAGGAATCTGAACATAGACCAAGAGGCTGTCATTCGAACAGAACAAAGGGATACTGCTTGGTTTAAAATCAGGAAGGATGTGCCTCAGGGTTGTATCCTTTCACCATACTTTTTCAATCTGTACGCTGAACAAATAATCCAAGAAGCTGGACTATATGAAGAAGAATGTGGTTATCAGGATTGGCGGAAACCTCATTAACAAGCTGTGATATGCATGTGGTGGTTAAGGTGGTGTGTCAACTTGGCTGGGCTTGGTTGAGTGGCTGGGCAGCTGGATGTAGTATTCCCTATGATGAGACTGGTAATCAAGTCCATGATGGAAAATCTACTGTGAGCAGCTAAGTAGCTGCTTTGGGTATGTGGTCTGCTTCCCATATTGAAAAGAAAGCTTTAGGAATGGTTTCCAGCTTATGGCATGCTTGAACCTTGCATGTAGCCAACATGCAAGGCAACAGCCTGCCATGTCCTGCCGATCTCGAGACTTTCAGTGGACTTGAATCAATGGCCTGCCGTGTTTGTTAACATTGGGACTGTGCCATTTTATTTGTCAACCTTGGGTTTGTTAACCTCAGCAGCCAGTACCTGCTTGAGTGATGAGATGTCTCTAGCTTCAGACCAGGAACAAGAGGCAGAGCTGAAGCCCAAGGTCAAGGGGCTTTCACACAGCCCCTAGAGCCTGACACTTTGAACTTGGACTTCTAGCCTTCAAAAATTGTAAGAATAAATTCCTGTTTGTTAAAGCCATCCCATTTGTGTTATTTTTCTGTTAGAGGGGCATTAGTAACCAAAATTATGCACATCACACAACCTTGCTTGCTGAAAGTGAAGATGACGTGAAGTACCTACTGATGAAGATCTAGGACTAGTCTTCAGTATGGATTATACCTCACCATAAACAAAAACAAAAATCCTCACAACTGGACTAGCATGCAAAATCACGATAAATGGAGACAACATCAATTGTCAGGGATATCATTTTACTTGGATTCACAATCAATACCCATGGAAGCAGCAGTCAAAATATCAAACATTGTGTTGCACTGCTGGAAAAGACGAATCTGCTGGAAAAGACCTCTTTAAAGTGTTAAGGAGCAAAGATACCACTTTGAAGACTTTGTTGTTGTTGTTGTTATGTGCCGTCGAGTCAAACCCGACTCATAGCGACCCCTCCTTGGGTTTCTGAGGCAGTATCACTACGGAAGTAGGATTGCCCAACCCTCCTTCCAAGGAGTGGCTGGTGGGTTTGAACCGCCAGCCGTCTGGTTATCAGGCAAGTGTCTTAGCCACTATGCTACCAGAGCTCCCACTTTGAAGACTACGGTGCACCTAACCTAAGTCATGTTGTTGTTGTTGTTGTTATGTGCCGTCGAGTCGGATGCGACTCATAGCGACCCCTCCTTGGGTTTCCGAGGCAGTATCACTACGAAAGTAGATTGCCCCATCTTCCTTCCGAGGAGTTGCTGGTGGATTTGAACTGCCAGCCCCCTGGTTAGCAGTCAATTGCCTTTAGCCACTATGCTACCAACCTAAGTCATAGTATTTTAAAAATCGACTCATATGCTTGTGAAAGCTGGAGAATGAATAAGGAAAAAGAGAAGAACAGTTGATGCCTTTGGATTGTGGTGTTGGAGAAAAATATTGAAAGCAGCATGAATGACAGAAGGAATAAATCTGTCCTGGAGAAGTACATCCAGAATGCTCCTGAGATGAGAGAATGGCCAGACTTCATCTTATACACTTTGGTCATACTGTCAGAAGGGACCAGTCCCTGTTGACACAGTGGCTGCAACAATGGGCTCCAGCATAGCAAGGATTGTGAGGATGGCACAGGACTGGGCAGTGTTTCATTCTGTTGTACACAGGGTCATTATGGCTCGGAGTTGACTCAATGGCACCTAACAATAACGACATCTTATTATGTCATTCATTTATTCATTTTATTATCCCCACGATACCAATAAGAAAATTACTTAGCTCAGACAGGCTAGGTAATCTGCCTAAAGTCTCACCTAGGAAGGAGCAGATCTGAAATTAGCACCCTAGAAGATGTCTGATCCCTAAGTCCAAGACTGTAGACACTGGAATTGATGTGTGGGTTCAAGTCCTGGCTCTGTCACATAGTAGCTATGTGACCCTGAAAAATGAGTATCCTCTCTGTGCCTCAGTTTCTTCATCTACAAAATGAAAGTAACAGTTGTACTTTCCACATGGACTTGTGATGATTGTTACTATTGTTTAGGTGACATCGAGTTGGATCTGACTCATAACGACCCTATGAACAACAGAACGAAACACTGCCTGGTCCTGCACCAGCCTCACAATCCCTGCTATACCTGAGCCCACTGTTGCAGCCACTGTGTCAATCCATCTCATTGAGGACCTTTCCCTTTTTCTCTGACCCTCCACTTTACAGAGGATGATATCCTTCAATACACTTAAAAAGGTACTGTACACATGGAAAACATTATATAATGCTAGGCTATTGTTTGTTTCGGTTTTTGTTTATTTTTGAATAGGTACTATACCCTATAGTGAAAAGTCTTCTTCATTTGAGAGGACCCTGTAGCAGGCCTAACGTAACCCAGATAAGAAGTGGCAGAGTAGCATTTGAACCCAGCCAGGCATGCCCATCTGATTCTTTCATATGCATCACTAAGACTCTTTTCCTCTTTCTCTGGGACATGGGATTAGATGGAGAGGTATAGGTAGAAACTTTGGATACAGTAATATTGTTGAAAGTAAAGAGGACTTGAAGTACTTACTGAAAAAGATCAAAGACTACAGCTTTCAATATGGATTATACCACAACATAAAGAGAACAAAAATCCTCACAACAGGACTGTGATAGTTGGAGCTGTGTGTCAACTTGGCTGGACCACAATTCTGTGTGGTTTAAGCAGTTGTGATGTGGTTATTCCCATAATGGGATCAGATGAATATGTTTTGAGCAGCCAATCCATTGAAAGGGATTTTCCCTTGAGGTGTGGCCTGCTTCCAGTATATTTATGGACATCCTGGGAAAAGAGACACTCTTCTGTGGATTGGGATTCTATTGTGCTGCCTACAACTGTCCATGAGTGAACAATTCACCATTCAGGCTGGAGATCCTGGATTCGTCATTCACTGCAGTCAACAGCCAGTACACTGCCTGCCAACCATGGTTCCTCAGCCCCTGCAGCTGCGAGAGTCAGGAAAAGCCTCCAGCTTGACATTTGATCCAAGAACTTTGGACTTGCCACCTTCTATAAGTGGGTGAGCCATTTTCCTAAGAAATTTCTATTTCTCTCTCTATATAAGCTTTCCTGGTTTTGTTTCTCTAGTGAACCCAATGTAACACAAGGACCAATATGCAATATCATGAGAAATGGAGAAAAGATTGAAGTTGTCAATGACTTCATTTTACCTGGATCCACAATCAACATCCATGGAAGCAGCAATCAGGAAATGAAATGATGTATTGCATTAGGCAAATTTGCTGCAAGAGACCTCTTTAAAGTGCTAAAGAACAAAGATTCACTTTGAAGATTAAACAAAGATTCACTTTGAAGATTAAAGTGCGCCTGACTCAAGCCATAGTATTTTCAATCACCTCATATGCATGTGAAAGCTGAACAATGAATAAGGAGAACTGAAAAAGAATCGATGCTTTTGAATTATGGTGTTGGCAAAGAGTATTGAATATGGACCGTCAGAAGAACAAACAAATTTGTCTTAGAAGAAGTAGAACCAGAATGTTCCTTAGAAGGGAAGATGGTGAGACTTCATCTCATTTACTTTGGATAAGTTATGAGGAGGGGGCAGTCCTGGGAGGAGGACATCATTATTGGTAAGGCACAGGGTCAGGGAAAAATAGGAAGACCCTCAGCAAGATGGATTGACACAGTAGCTGCAACAAACACAGCAAGGACTGTGTGAATGACACAGGATTGGGCATCATCTCATTCTGTTGTACATAGGGTTGTTACCAGTCAGAACTGACTGGACGGCACCTAACAACAACAACTATACTGTGATTGGCCAACCGCATCCCTAAAGTACGATTACATATCCACCTCCTTAGGATGAGAAGAACCTCTGATCATTTTTATGTCTCCAATATTTTGAAACTAATGTGAGAAAGCACCTCCTTAGGTAGATTCCCTTGATTATCTCCTGAAGGACCTTCAATGCTGCATTCATGCTCTATCACGTCTCCCACACCCATTTCACATCAGGATCAGAGGATACAAATAAATTCCCGTAAGGCCAGGCTAGTTGGAAGTCAGAGAGCAGGGCTTTATGGATTTTGTTTCTGGTAAGTAACCTAATTGTTAAAATGTCTGTCCCTATCACCCACCTGCCCCACAGAAAAGTGGGCTCACGATACCCTGGCAGTGATTGCTTTATAACCTCATGTCTCGATTTCTTGCAATAAATTACTTGTGCTGTGCATCCTCACTGACTCTGGCTTCTGGATCCCTTTTAAAAGACCTTCATTTGGCTGTTACTTTTGAAGACTGACCTATAACTTCCCCATCTACTGAGATTCATCCAGATTGCCTCACTTGACTATGAGAAAACTTGAGTACACAACACGGCATTTACCCTGGCTGGATGTTTCAGGAAGCCAAGGACACAGCCTAGGATTCCATCTCAAGCTGAGAAAATGTCAGTGCTCACCGCTGAAGGCTTCTGAGAGTCTAGAGCTCTCAGAAGTGAAAACCCTTGTTTCCATAGAGTAGGACCTTGCACGTTTGTTGCTCTATCCTTGGTTTAAAAGGTTTGTCTTCCTACAAGGACAACATGGACTGAGGCCCAGTGAGGTTGTAGACTCTGATCCCTGGGAATTATTTTATTATAGGTCAGGGAGAAGAAAGAAGTAGTTCTCTAGTCTTGTATTGTAGGTGTGGGAGAATTTTCATACTTATTACCAACTGTGTTCCACCACTTACTACTGCATGAATTTGGCAGGAAATTTCACCTTACAGTCTTAATTAATGAAATCATATACATAAAGTGCTTACTCTAATGGTTGCCACAGAATAGGGACTCAACATATATTTTTTATAATAATATTTTTTTGTGTGTGAAAATATACACAGCAAAACATGTTACATTCAACAGTTTCTTGACAGAATGATCAGTGACATTCTTCACATTGTGTCAATATTTTCCCTCTTTATATTCCAGTTGTTTCACTGCCATTGACTTAAATTCCCTGCTGCCTGACCTTCTCGTCTATGCTTTAGAATAGCCATTGTCCATTTGGTTTCATATACGTATTTTTTTTAAAGAGTGCAATACTCAAGGGGGAGCTCTGGTAGCATAGTGGCTAAAGCACTTGACTGCTAACCAGAAGGCTGGCGGTTCAAACCCACCAGCCACTCCTCGGAAGGAAGGTTGGGGAATCCTACTTCCGTAGTGATACTGCCTCGGAAACCCAAGGAGGGGTCGCTATGAGTCGGGGGCAACTCGACAGCAAATAACAACAACAACAACATACTCAAGGGTGACAATCTTTATTTTTTGAGTTAAACTGTTACTTAATTTAAAGATGACTTCATCGGATAGTTTCAGTTCAAGGTTTAAAGAGAAACTCAGAGCAAGAGTCTCAGAGATTCCTTCAGCTTCAACAGTTCCAGTAAGTCTGGATTCTTTAACAATTTGAAGTTCTGTTCCAAATTTTTCTCCTTTTCTATCAAGATCTATCTATTGTGTCTCTGATCAGAACATCTGGTATGGTAGGTGCTCAGCACTCAGTTTTCTGGTCTCAAGGGAAAGGAGGCAGTAGTTCAAGATGACAATTAATTAGTCCTTTTGGACTCAACATATATTATATTACAGTAAGCAAGGAGGACATTCCACGTTGGGTAGTACTTGGCTTAAATAAAGTATGAAGGTTAGGTGTGAGGTGAAAACTCTGGTGGGAGGGAGTGAATAGGGTTAATAACAATGGGAAGTGAGGTGGACCCACTCTGGTTAAAACAAATGAAAGAGGACCTTGAATGCCAGAATGAGAATTTGGGACTTGATCTACCAGGATCAATTCCCAGTAATGTAATTTGTTAAAAGAATTAAAACAAAGCTCTCGTAAAAATCATTACAAATACAGAAAAGAACAACACCTCCTCTTCCCAAATAAATGCAGTGATGCTCATGGCAATAACGATAAAGATGAGAACAATAAAAATCATATCAATAATAGCTGAGAAAGTTGACTGAATGGTTTCTTCTTGCCAATAACTGTGCTAAGGACTTTTATGCATTATCTCAGTTGAGCTTCATAACAAGCCTATGAAATAGGTGTTATTATTATCTCCACTGAATGGATGTAGAAATTGAGGTAGAAGAGGAAGAGATTGTCCTTTGCCCAAGATCACCCAGCTGGAAAAGTAGCAGAGCTGAGATTCAGACTTAGGTCTTTTTAACTCCAGAGCCTATGGTTTTTCAAAATTTACAAAGCACACAGCTTCTCTATTTTCAACATCTTTGCTTAAAAGCTTACTGCTTCCTGAAGTGTCTAAAATAAAAATACAAGAGTCCAATAATAGATACTCCACTGTAGGAGATAAGTTTAAACCCTCTATTTCAAGCAAAGGAACTTATAGAAAAATTAAATCCAGCAGAAGAAAACTTCAGTACCTGCAATAGTGGATAAAAAATGAAGCCTAGACATTTTTGCTCCACGTCCCTGTCCACCGTGAGAGCTTCATTTTCCACCAGGGCACCTATGCCTTTGCCACGGCAAACTCAGCCTACAGGTTACCTTATCACAGGTGCCTTTCCTGACCACTCAAGCTAATGTTACTCCCTCCAGTGAATCCCTATCATGTCACCCTTTCATATGGGTTTCTTAATACTTATTTGTCTCTGAAATTAATGTTTATTTATTTCTATCTTTATTTTCTTGCCTGCTTTGCTGACTTTTATCCCTGGTACCTAGAACATGGCACTGTAGCTGGTACAAAGTAGCTAATCAATAAATATCTGTCAAGTAAGTAACGCCTCTTCACCCATCTAGGCTCAGTTCAAGTACCACCTCTTTCTGGAGGATTTTCAAAGCTCCTCAAAAGTGGGGATCAATGTCTCTTTTTCTGGGCCCCCATAAAACTCCCTTTACCTATCCCAGCCCTTATCCCATTGTACTGCAATTGCAGATTTTTTCTTCTCTGTTTCTTCAGCTACACTTTAGCACCAAGAAGACAGGCATGACAGGGTCTTTTAATCATTATATTTTTAATACTCACAGTAATACCTGGCAGTTGTTAGAAAAATGTTTGTTGAGTAAATGTTAGAAGAATGTTTGTTGAATTTATAGGTGGATGAGTGTATGGATGGATAAATTAATAAAAGGAGTAAAAAATGAATTATATATAAAGGAGCTCTGGTAGCATAGTGCCTAAGGCACTTGAC